>NC_071262.1:10255301-10342801 GCF_023375685.1 Ictalurus furcatus
TACCATGTTGGGCCCCCGCCCGGTGCTGAACCTGATACGAGAAATCCTGTAAGGCGAGGAACCAGCGGGTTACCCGGGCGTTTGTGTCTTTGGCCTTGGCCATCCACTGTAGGGGAGCGTGGTCCATTACGAGGATGAAGTGCCGGCCAGCCAGGTAGTACCGCAGCTCCTCGATGGCCCATTTTATTGCCAGGGCCTCTCGCTCGACGGCTGCGTATTTCCTCTCAGCGGGGGACAACTTCCGGCTGATATAGAGGACTGGGTGTTCTTCTCCGTCGAAGGTTTGCGAGAGGACGGCGCCAAGCCCGGTCTCGGACGCATCGGTGTGCACCGTGAATGGGAGGGCAAAGTCCGGGTTGCGCAGTACCGGCGCGCTGGTGAGGGCACCTTTCAGGGCTTGGAAGGCCCTCTCTGCGTCGGCTGACCACCTCACCCGGTCTGGCTAGCCCTTCTTTGTGAGATCTGAGAGGGGGGAAGCTACAGCAGAGAAATTAGGCACGGACCTCCGGTAGTACCCCGCCAACCCCAAGAAGGCACGTACCTGTTTCTTCGATGTGGGTCGAGGGTAGTCCTTTACGGCCTCGATTTTCTTTGTCTGTGGCTTCAGCATCCCCCGGCCAATGCGGTACCCCAGGTACTGGGCCGCAGTCAGCCCTAGGTGGCATTTCTTGGGGTTGGCTGTCAGGCCGGCCTCCCGGAGTGCCTTCAGGACCTCCCCTAGATGAAACAGGGGTCGGCCCATGTGGAGGAGTGGATGACTACGTCGTCCAGGTAGGCAGCTGCAAACATGCGGTGGGGCCACAGGAGGATGTCCATCAACCTCTGGAATGTTGCGGGTGCCCCGTGTAGCCCAAAAGGGAGAACCCGGTACTGCCAGTGGCAGTGCTAAAGGCCGTCTTGGGTCTTGCGTCCGGCGCTAGCACAACTTGCCAGTAGCCTTTGGTCAGGTCCAAGGTAGATATGAACCGGGCCCTCCCCAGTCTCTCCACGAGGTCGTCCACTCGGGGGAGGGGATAGCTGTCGAACTCCGATACCTGGTTCAGCTTCCGGAAGTCGTTGCAAAGCCGCATGCTCCCGTCCGGCTTCGGCACGACGACGATGGGGCTGGACCAGGGGCTGCTGGACTCCTCTATGATGTGATCCCGCAGCATTCGGCCAATTTCTTCCTCGATGGCTTTGCGTCGGGCCTCTGGAACACGGTAGGGCCTTTGTCTCACCACTACGCCGGGAGGAGTTTTGATCTCGTGGTGGACCAGCTGTGTCATCCCTGGGGAGGCCGAAAACACATCAGAGAATTGGTCTACCAACTCAGTGAGCTCCTGTCTCTGGGCGGGGGTAAGGTCCTCCCCCAAACCGACCACGGTACGCTTGCCATGGTCTGTGTCCCGGGCCGCGTACCGGGGCCGGTTCCACCCACTTCTTTAAAAGGTTCACGTGGTAGAGCTTCTCTTCCGCGCGCTTACCGGGCTGTTGCAGGCGGTAGTTGACAGGGCCCCGGCGCTCGAGGACTGTATACGGGCCTTGCCACCGGGCCAGGAACTTACAGGCGCTGCTGGGCACTAACAGGAGGACTCGATCCCCCGGCTGGAATTCTCGGGGCTGCGCTGGGCGGTTGTATGCCCTTCGCTGCTCCTCCTGCGCGGCGCGCATGTGCTCCCGGACTATTGGAGCTACCCGGTCGATCCTCGCTTGCATCTCCTGCACATATTTGACGACTGAGCGGAAGGGGGACAGTTGCTCCTCCCAGGCTTCGCGGGCCACGTCCAACAGTCCCCGCGGGCGCCGTCCGAACAGGAGCTCAAAGGGGGTGAAGCCCGTGGACGCCTGGGGGCACTCTCGGACGGCGAAAAGCACGTAGGGGAGGAGGAGGTCCCAGTTCCTCCCCTCCTCGTCCACCACCCGGCGCAGCATCCGTTTGAGTGTCTGGTTGAACCGCTTGACCAGCCCGTCGGTTTGCGGGTGGTAGACCGACGTCTTAAGGTGCTTCACCTGTAACAGTCGACACAGATCGGACATTAATTTAGACACAAAAGGCGTACCTTGGTCGGCCAGCACGTCCTTTGGGATCCCCACCCGACTGAACAGGAGTACCAGCTCCCTGGCGTGCGAGAGGTAGCAGGATCGATGCCTGCATCCTCCACCAGTGTAGGGGAATTAGCCCGGGGGAGGGCAGAGCACAGACCCACAAGAGACAGGTTGCAGTCAAAACGGGTGTTTTATTTGTCTGTGTGGGAGCTGTCTGTAGTGAGGAGGTGAGGGTGTGTGAGTGTGAGGGGTTTTGTGGGGGTGTGGCTGGCGTTGTGACGTTCTCGAGGGCGTGTCGGGGTTCCCGAGACGTGTGCGTGGGTTTCCCATGCCGTCATCCACCGTCGAACGCGATCTCACCACCCGGCGGCCTCGTCCGCACTCGCACCTTCGGGGAGAGAAGGAGAGAGAGAGAGAGAAAGAGATTAGTGAGAGGATACCGTCGTGCTAAAGGTTGGCGTGCCTCTATGCTGATGAAGAGCGTGCACGGAGTCTGTCTCTTAGCCCTTCTCCTCGCACGGGCGGAAGCGCGTCCTTTTATCGTCTTCCGCCGTCGCCTGAGTGGTGGAATTTCCCCGACGGACTCCCCAATCGCCGGCTGGTGTAGCGTCGACGGTCCCGCACCACCGTGACGGTCCTTCCGTCTGATGGTGTGTTTGGCACGAGGCTGTCCGCTTCGTGCCGGTGCGGCAGTCGGGGAAGGAGCGACTTTCTTATTATGTGCGCTGGCTGGCGGTCCGTCGCGACAGTATATATATATATATATATATATATATATATATATATATATATATATATATATAATTCAATTTCGAGATCCAATCCTGCCAAAGGTCTACACCAAAACCTTAAGTCAGCAGCAGCAATGTCTGAAACTGTGGAGACTGTTTATCTTTGACCCAATGTAGTAGATATCTTCAATTTTAAATTCTTCAAAGGATTTATCAGTGTGACAATGAGCTGCAAATTATGTGAGCCAAAACCTGTGGTGATAGACAATTCACAGCTCAACATTCAACCTGTGGAAACATATACAGATAAGTATATACACATAAGTGAGCTAAACTAGCCAATTAGATGTTTTTATGTTTTAACAGCATGAATACTCTGTATTAAACTTAAGATTTTACTTCAATGTTCTGTAGTGGTTACCTGTTGCAGTAAATACTGTATGAAGTACTGTATAAAGTGCACGCTTACGTGTAGACATTGACTTAGTTTAGTTTTGACGTGTGGTTTGTTTTGTTTTCTGTCCTGTCTCTGCCTCTATTATGTTATTGGTTCTTTCCTAATGTCTCAGCTATTTTGTGTTATCCCTCTTTGATTACGTTTAATATTTAAACCCCTTGTGTGTCTTTGTTCAGTGTGAAGTACTGTGTGTTTCTGCGTTTTCCGCCAGACCCATATCAAGCCTTTGATCTGTTCTGCGTTTCATGGTTTTGATTCTGTTTATATCCTCACCTTTCTCGATTCTTGTATAAGTCTTGTTTATGCCCGTTTGCAGATCGCCTGACGACTCACTTTGACTATGTTTTTGACTTTTGATTTGGGTTTGTCTGCCTGTCTCTTATAATAAAGCTTAAACTGCACTTGCATCCGTCTCTATCCTGATTACATGACAGATTTGAATTGTACGTAATGCTCAGGAAAATGTGTAAGGGGCATGTTTGCTAAATAGCTAACTATGGACAGTTGCAATCAAAATTATTCAACCCCCATTGCAAATCAGGTTTATTGTCAAAATGTACAGACTTTCAGCTGTTTGCAATGAACAAATCAAGCAAAAGCAGTTGAAATAGTTCAACACAATGAATGCTTCAAGTGGTTTCGCCAATGAGAATGTAACTTATAATGATTTCTCCAGTTTCAAAATTGTTCAACCCCTTCATATCAAGCATCTTTAGTATTTAGTAGAGCACCTTTTGCTGTTATGACCTGCTGAAAATGAGATGCATAGCCAGACACCAGCTTCCTGAGGAATCTTAGCCCAGTCCTCATGAGCAATAGCCTCCAGTTCAGTTATATTGTTGGGTTTAAATAAATAGCTTTTGATTGATTTTTTTCATTACAAACATCTGAAAGTCTGTAAATTTTGACAATAAACCTGATGTGCAATGGGGGTTGAATAATTTTGATTGCAACTGTAACTAGAAACATACATGAATTAACCTGAACTAGTTAACAAATCTTGCAAGCTGTTGAAACCCCAACAGCATGTGGCTAAGTTAGTTAACCAGATAATGTTACCATTCTTTATATTCTGTTGATAATCAAATTGGTGTTCACTTCATCATTGCTCATTTGGTTAGTTAACATAATTGTTCAAAAATGCATTCCTCAGATATAGAATTTTTTTTTGTATTACTTGTGCCAATTGTAGACCTATAACATTTTAACATTCAATTATTTATTCATGCTTACTTGAGTAATTTTCTTGTTCACTACTTTTAGTTTTACCCAAGTGAATTATTACTATAGTAGCAGTACTTTTATTTTCTTTCATTTGTTTAAATGACAGTAAGGTGGTTCAACTTAATTTACATTTCTAATGTTGGAAAAACAATGTTAATACATAATCTAGTTGTAATTGTTCTAATGCATTATGTCTGTAATAGACACAACATTTAATTATTAAAATTAAAACTGTGATTACTTGCATATATGCAAAAAAATCTTTACTCAGCTTGATCCTGTGACGATATGTATGTATGTATGTATGTATGTATGTGTATGCATTTATATGTGCATGCTATTTTATCTATTTTTCCTTTAGTACCATGATGACACACTCATGTGGCACCCTTTGCATTTTTTCAAATGTGTATGTCAGAATTTCTATGAAAATAAATGTTTTGTTCATAGCATGTTTTCTAACAAAATTCAAATTGCGTCACTTATTTCTACTTTTCATAAAGTCTGCATTTTAAAGACCTGCACCCTGTTTTGGAGCCGTATTTTGGATGCACATTTTTACACGTTTCACGAGAGCTGCAAGGACAAAGAGGCCATTATCCATGCTGCACAGTGAGTGCACCTACAGCAAGGTATTTTTCTTTCAGTGAAATTGCCCAGATTTCCAGACTGCGAGGGGTGAAGTGACTTGTGAAATGAGGATTGATGTGTCCATTTGTGGTGAAGCACAAGTGAGGGGTGTGTCTGCTTTTTTCCTGCTTCAGTACAATAAATAGGTGCCATTCAGTGAGGTTATGGGCCAGTATTAATTACCTGCTGTGTCCAGCGTATAAAGCCAAAGTCGGCTTTCTTCATAAGTCTTAGTCTCTGTCCTATTGTCAGGTCACCTTGTGGCCTGGATCTGATTTTACTGGAGGAAAAAATGTGCTGTGTTCTCTATAATCAAAAGCCAATCTAACCAGGCAAAATTTAAGACAATTTCTTATTCTCTTCTCACACACTAGAGATGCCAGTTCATATTTGTTGTCTGTATAATATGACTTGCTCATAATTTCACTGGAATTGGACATAACCAGAGATTGGGAAGGGCTAGTCAGAAATAGGCATTTAAGGATGATTGTTCTAGGCATTATTTAAAATAAAATAAATAAAAAAGCCACCTTGTGAAACTCCATTTATCTTCAGGTGCTGCTGGGAGAAAAGACATTTTTGGAACACTGGAATTAAACATGAGCCTGAAATGAAAGAGCAGTATAATTTTAGAAAGTAGCTTTCAACCTTTAATTTTATCCACCTTCAAAGAGCCCTCTATCTTCCTCTCCCAGAGCAGGGCTCTTCACATGATGTTAAATCCTTGTCTTCTGCAATGTTTGATCCAGCTGTACTGTAATTACTCAAACTCAAAGCGTTTGTTTACAATGCTGTGTCTTAAATTACAGATTGAAACATTTTTGACAGCTTAAATCAGAATAAAAATGTGTTTATATTGTTATAAGTATTTTTTAAAAGCCTTTTCAACTGTTGAATGATGCATTGAAAAAGTAAGGTTTTAAATATACCAGTATATTATTTGAAAATTTAACTGATATTTAAGCACTAAGTGAATGGGGGGAGGGGGGTTGGCTGTGGGTTAGGGGATGGGGGCCTGTCTGCTTGAGGTATGTAGTCAGCACATCTGTGCACAGCTGTGCACTGTATTGTGGTGTATGTCAAACTGACACAAACCATGATTGATGATTCTAATAATGCCTTTGGGAAATCCCAATGGCCGTTCACTCTGATGTGTGGTCAGAGCAGGGGAGGGTCAGGTAGCCTGGTTTGAACTGTAATTCATTCTGATTATTAGTCTGCTGTCAGGATTATAGAGGGGAAAGGATGGAAAGTGGGAGTGTTGGAGGGACAGAGGGAAAAGAGAGAGGAGAGGAAGGAATGGAAGTAAGCTCAGATTCAAAAGAGAAATAGACAATGACTGCAGCTCTGCATGATGTTTATTTTATCAGACGGGCACAGGTGGGCTGTGTTCCTGACTTTGGTTGGGGCTGGCAAGGAGATAAGAGTGGTAATGACACCAGGTGGGAATATCTCAGACCACTGAGGAGTAGACACACACACACACACACACACACACACACACACACACACACACACACACAATCCACAGCAGTTTCTCCACACTGTTTCAGCGGGCTTTTGTTTCAGATCATACACTGCTGACACTCCTCCCCTGTGGTTATTGTTTATTTACACAGCTTGTGTAGGACAGGAATAAGGTAAATGCCACACAAACAAGAGCTGAATGTTATTACATTTGAATCTGCTGTGTTTTTATGTCAGAACAGATACAGCTGCTTGAAGAGATATACAAATATCAATGCTTTGGTGTTTAGATAGTCCGTGAAGTTTTAGGATGGGACCTGTAGGCAGGCAAATATTGTATGTGTCTTTATCAAAGACACATCACAGGATAGTTTTTGATTTCAAATTTTTTGTGAGAAATAAATAATTATTTCCAGGCTTCCCAAAGTTCAAATTCTACAGTTCTCGTGGGTTAGTATTAATAACTGGTCTCATGCTTTTATTAATATAAAATTTAACAAAATTCAACATATCTCCCTATTTCATCAAAATGGACTAATCTTGGGGGGCTGCTGTGCATAAATAAGTGATAACAATATGAATTTACAAAATACTACTTGCTGTTTATAAAAGTATAAACAAGTGACAAAAGTGGTACCTAATCATTAGATTAGGTAGGCCTATGTAATTTGCTCAGGTAAATCATGAATATATAGTAGCTGTAACCTAAGGGGAAAAAATAATTAACAAATATATAAAAATATATAATAATAAAGTATATAACTATAAACAAAACAAAAAGACATTTGAGGCAGGCAGACAAATCCAATTCATGAAACAAAAGTGTGGTCAGGAACAGGCAATGGGTCAGGCGATCTGGAAACAGGCAAGGCAACAGCACATAATGAGAAAGAAGATCAAAGACTATGAAACAAACGAGAAACAAGATACAAAAGCTTGGTATGTGGAAATCTCACGCAATACTTCACGAAGTACAGACACGAGGGGTTTAAATGACAAACGTAATCAAGGGTGAACACAAAACAGCTGAGACTAATTCTGACACAAATGGGTAACAACCAATAACAATACAGGGGCGGAGACAGGATATAAACCATAACAGATGCATGTGTAGAAAGTATGTTGTTTTTTTGTCAAAGGCATTCTTAAAGGCTATCTGAAAAAAATCTCTCTCTCTCTCTCTCTCTCTCTCTCTCTCTCTCTCTATATATATATATATATATATAAGCTAAGAATGATTTGAACAGACATTTGCAACTGTCCTTCACTTGATGGCTATCAGTTGGGAAAGCAGGTTAACTTGACTCACCACCAGTGTGTAAAGCCTGATTGAACAAAACTATGCTCCCAAGACCAGTCACTGACCACCATTGTTCACAACGAACAATCACTGATTGCCTTTGTTCTCAATGACCAGTCACTGATCACAGTTGTTCACAATGACCAATCACTGATCACCATTTTTCCCAAAGACCAATCACTGATTGCAGTTGTTCTCAATGACCAATAATTGATCACCAGTGTTCCCAACAACGAATCACTGATCACCATTGTCTGCCCCACCTATGCATTTCTTTGTTCTTCATTTTAAACTCACTTCTTGGCTATATTTACAAGAACTAAAAGAGAGTTATTGCACACGCAACGGTTTCCTTCATGTCAATTTCCTGACTATTCATTTCTGCTTCTTATTTCTATAAGAAATAAGCTATAATCTATTTTGGTAAAACAATTTTAAGTGTCTTCAGAAAATCTTCCTTCTTCATGTAAAATATTTTGATATGTAAATGATCGTGACAATTCAGTGCATATGCAAATTAGTCCATGATGTCATCTAGTGACTTCTAGAGACTTTTTGAGCATGCATTAGCTACTTTCCACTGAACACTGGATCTCAACTTTTGGGTCTTTTATAGTAAGTAGTAGCAACTGATCCGCTACTGCATTATGGCAGCATTCTCTATGTCACTCTATACCACTTCGCTCATAAGCTACAGGCTCTGTGAATTTAATAAGTGACTGAGTTGGTGTTTGAAGATTCAGGTATAAATTAAAATTGTGTCGGTCCACACTATTATTCTTGAGTAGTCACAAAAGACTGCAGCTCTCCTACTCACATTGCAGTCACTGCTGCCTTATCAAGTCTCTGTAAGATAAAGCTATCATAAAAATCTGACAATAAACCTTCATTTACTGGAACCATTGCCTTTGAGGGTTTATAGGTGAGTTACCATTTAAAGGAATCCTGTGGGTATGTAATGCGGTATGGAGCAGAGAGTGTGTTTACAGCTCTGTGAATGACTGCAAGCCATTTTCATTATGAGTAGGAACAGTATTTATTCTGTGGTGGCTGACCCTCCAGCAGTAATGCAGAGCTTCTATAATCAACGATAATGTGAATGAAGTGTGTTTACTGTGTTTCTGAAAGATCTAATGTAGTGCCGTGAGAATGATTCACGGTGATGCTGAATTTAACAGAAAAGAGTTTCAGTTTATTATATTGTATAGGAACATCCTGAAGTCACAACCGCCCCAATTTACTAACAAGTCATCATTTATCAAGACGTGTAGGTTGTAGTCGAAAGATCCTATAATAGGATTAAATATTAGGAGTCAGAAAACATTGTCTTAGGTCTCTGGAATGATTTTCCATGACCAGATACATTTGAACAATTAAGACACATTTTAACATAATCCCTAAAAAAAGCAAGAAAAAAAAAGCTTTCCTTATGAGTAAATAGTGATTTAATTTTAATAGTTGCATAACACTATGGGCCCTGTGATGGACTGGCACCCTGTCCAGGGTGTACCCCGCCTTGTGCCCGATGCTTCTTGGGATAGGCTCCAGGTTCCCCCGCGACCCTGAAAAGGAGTAAGCGGTTTAAGATGTATGGATGGATGGATAACACTATGGACTTCTTCATTTAGGATGTGGTAAGATGTGAAACACAATTTTACTGGGTGATGACAGTTTATTTCTGATGACCTGAAAGCCTTATAATAATCTTAGCAAATTAGAAACAAAACCAGACATCAGCTCCAATCACTGTAACACCACTGATTGACGAACAGCTCTCCATACAGTTTACTGAATGTAAATTCTTAAATTGTTTATACAGAAGACTTCCATTTCCACTACCATCAATCACATTTGCTTTGTATTGACAAATGCATAATATGCTGACACTGAGAGAAAAGTGCTACTTTAATCAGCCAGGCTAATTGCCACATGCACTCAAGTCGCCTTTGTAAGTCACATAAAAATGACATGTTAATAGTTAAACTGCGTAATCAATAAATTTAACCCATGAGATCAGGGAGGTAATCATAGAGCACTTCAGAGACCGATCTATGGCATATGTTTTATTGTCAGTGACATTTTTAACCATAGTGACCTGACTTAGATTAATCAGGCTGTATCACATCTTAAAATGTCCAAGTGTATCACTAGTGGTGTAGATTAGTTTTTTACTTGCCAAAGACAGTGCAGTGCTCAAATAAACTTTCTCTACTCCATGCCCTGAATGAGTATGACATTTAGGGCTAGATTCAGCATTCACAAGACATCAGGAACAACATTTAAACAGTTCATGTGTCATAATCCAGTCGAGTGTTGGGCCATAACACAATGATTGTGCACTAAAAGGAGAGGAAGCATTACACAGGCAAACAAATCCAAAGACAAAACAATATGTATTTGACAACCAGAATCTGTAATAATCAGGAAGAACATGAGGTGTGACCAATGCAAAAATAACAAACAAAACCACAATCAGCTAACTAAAGACCCATCTCCATAACTAGACCTAAAACTCCAAACCCTGACTACAAATTCTGTATTAATAGCCAATAGAATATTTTTTTCACTTATTATTATTTTTTTTAATTTTCAAAGACACAGAAAACTGCAGCCATGTTTGGACAGCTATGTGCTTTAGTCATAATGGATTTGAGTTCATTTGCTGTATTGAGTTCATTCAGTCATTGAGCTGAGACCATTTGGAATGCTAAGGCCCTACAAACCAAACAAATTGTATTAAAAATTATAAAATATATTACATTAAGTATTGTATCAGATGAATCCTCTCAGATGAATTATCTCAGATGAATCCTAGATTGATTTAGTTAAGGATAACACATGACAGGCCATGCTGTTAAATGAAAAGAATCCTGCCCAAATTGATTGTTTTTGTATAACAGCACTGGCCTAAGAATCTAGGAATAATCTGTGATTGGGCCATGTGCTATAATAAAAGTCTCCCAACAGACAGTTTTACTACATCAACAACTATATATTATTCTTTGTTAAATAAAAATTGTGTATTATTATTATTATTATTATTATTATTATTATTGTTGTTGTTGTTGTTGTTGTTGTTGTTGTTATTGCTATTGTTATTGTTAATAATAATAATAATAATAATAATAATAATAATAATAATAATAATAATTATAATCTGTTTATTATTGGACTTTGATTATGTAGAGCATCTGCCATGGATGTCTCTGTGAATGAGCTGTTACTATAGAAACTAAAATCTATTAGATCTAGCACATTAATATAAACCTATCATTTATGTTGCAGCCAGAACATGGAGCTGCTGTTTTAGAAATTTTATTAACTTTCTGATTGAAGAATTCAACTTTGCTGTAATATAGTACATCATATACCAGAGCTTTGCAAAGATTAGATAGATAGATAGATAGATAGATAGATAGACAGATAGATAGATAGACTATATGGCCAAAAGTATGTGAACATCCGACCATCACACCCATATGTGCTTGTTGAACATCCATTTCCAGATTTAGTACTCCCTTTACTGGTATAATCACCTACACTCTTCCTGGAAGACTTTTCACTAAATTTTGGAGTATGGCTGTGGGGATTTGCCCATTCAGCCACAAAAGCAATAGTGAGGTCAGGTAGTTACACTCACAGTGGTACTAAACAGAAAAAAAAAAAAAAAAAAAAACAACACAAGTACTATTTACAATAGTAAATTTATTTATATCAACAAGAAAATCAGACTAACAGTATTCAAAAGGGTTGATGTCAAGTTCACATTCGAAAAGCAGTTGAAAAGGCGGTTAATCACATAAATAAAATGGAGGCACGAAATGAAGTGAGAAGAATCAAAGCCATTCAGTTCATGTTCACAGCATCTTAAGTCAGGTGAAATACATAATATGAGGACCGATTTGTACTGGAGTGACATCCACATGACTGTGACGTCCTGGAAATTGGAACAGACTAGCCTACTCCAAAAAACAAACAAACATAAAAATGTGCAGATATATTAGAAAATAGAAGATATATTTTTAGTATTTCAGTATATTTTAAAGTCCTGGGCAGCATGGTATTGCAGTGAGTAGAGTTGCCACCTCACAGCTCCATGCTCAGTCCTGAGCTCAGGTTAATGTCTGTGTGGGGTTTAACATGTTCTGTCTGTGTCTCTGTTGGTTTCTTCCAGATTCTCCATTTTTCTTCTACCTCCCACAAACATACAGGATGTGGATTGGGTAGACTAAGTTGCCCCTAGGTATGAATGTGTGTGTGTGTGTGTGTGTGTGTGTGCACAATGCCCAGCAATTGCCATCCATTCCATCCAGAGTGTCCCCATCCCATGCCAACTGTTCCTCCAGATCCACTGCAACTTGCAAAAAAAAAATGAAGCATTTACAGAAGTTGAAATGAATGAATGAATGAATACAAGCTGACTGTATACTAACCCCATTGCCTTTTGGCTGTAAATGATGTTTGATGTAAATGAAGTTCGCTGAAGCACATTATGGTTGCTAAATGGACTGCTTTGCCTGCTTGATCCCAGATCACCTCATGGATTTGTCCTGCATTGATTTTGTTTTAATTTATTTATTTATTTATTTATTTTTTGCCTGTAGAACTTTGCTAAGCATATAACCTGCTTCTATTCCCATGACAAATATGCCCCCTTAACAAGAAGATAATAATCAAGCCATGATAATATTTCCTCCAAGCTACATCTAACACACAAACATGCACACACTCACACTAATACAATCACGTCAGTGGGAATGCATTGTTTTAATGGCTATTGGTGAAATGGGTTGAATAAAAGGGGCAAAATTCTTTACTGAAGCTCTCCCTGGGTATTAATTATTGTTGAATTTCAATTAAGCATTTGTATTTAGTAGCACAGAGTTCTCACTGAGGACCTCTTCTTGTTTTTGAACACTGGGATGACCTGCTGCATTCATCCCACTCACATCCCCAGCTTGTAACTCAGAAAGATGAGATGAATCAATAATCTCAGAAGCTTTTCACTCTTTTCTCTCTCTCTTCATCCTTCTCTCTCTCTTTTTTGTTTTTCCCCTTATCTTACTCCTTTTTTTTTTGTTTGTTTTTTTTTTTTAAATTGAAACCACTCCATTCTCTCTATTTCTCATGCTCTGTCTCTTGTGGGATTTTTAGATGAGTTTATTTGCATCTTAATAAGGGTTGAATGTTCAATACTTCCATTGTTTAAGTAGTTGAAATGGGGCGTTTGTAATTATTCTGCCATTAACATTCATCGGACGCTATTTCCCTAAATCCCTTTCTTAAGTAACTACAGAGCCAAATGGAGTACCGAGGGCCTCTCAGACAGCCATTAGAGACATTAAGCCCTTTCACAACTCAACTTATCACTCGTCTGTTTGTTTCCCTGCTGGTTCTTTTCTCATTATCCTCCAGCCAAAGCCCCTATGACTACAAACATTTTATAGATTCTTCATCTTGTTGTTCTTACTCTTGTTGTCCTCCCTCTGGTTTTACAACAGCTTTGCGTCTATACCAAAAATTTGTTTGAATTCATCACAGTGTGGCCTGTCAAGGATATCTTGATGTCTTGACTCTGGTATTTCATGTTCCTTTGTTCTCCTTGCTGACAATGTGCTTGGCTGTTTTGCCTGTGTTTGTTTTGATTCTAAATGACTGAATGCTGGATGATGAATGAGGCTTCATGCTGATGCTGATACCACTCAAATAGAGCTAAAGCAGTAATTGCATGGATTTATTTAATCTCTTTTTTCTGAGGGAGGCTGGTTGAAGCGCCTCTCACTTTGATCTCCTTTTGTGTGGCCCCAAAATCGAAACAATAAGGCAGAAAAATGTTTTGATGATCAGATATGCCACACAGAAAGGAACAGAAATGGCCCTGAGTCACATAGTGTCCTTGTCTCATATATTGTGCTTATTTGGATCCTCTCAGCAGCCAATACTCATTGATTTGTTGCACTTACATGTAGGAACACAGACCATTATTTTGCTTTAAAAAGCTGAGCTTTGTGGATAGCACTACTGTTCTCAGACAAAACGTCAAACCATTTGCAGATACTGATTTATGGCTGAGTTTGTACACCCTGTGTATGCTGCTGGGGCCAGGCCTCTCTGCTTGCCCTCTGATTGACAGTCCATTTCTGTCATGGCTAGGAGAACATCATTTGTTTGTGGAGTGGATGCTTTTCATCCTATGAGCATTGCCATACGGTGGGTAAATAAATCATTGTTGAAAAATATTAAAACGCTGGACTCGCCTGCTGGCCTTTGATGGATAAGTCAGGGGGTCTGTCATGCTCCTCTACACATTTCTCACCCTCTCTGCTCTACGCCTCTTTGTTTTGCCTCTCTAAAGATTCATACCATCGTCTATCCTATAAATCATTCGAAGGATTCCTACAGTGAAATTTTCATAGGCTTTGGGGAAACTATTTCCAATTAAAGATCAAAGCGGTGTTCTTTATTGCTGTGGTCTTCTTCTTCTGTCCAACTTGTGTTTTAATGGTCTGTTCTGTCCTCCTTCTGAGCTGTTCACCTGAAATGTTATCAGTGCCTTCTTCCATCCCATAATTATCAGTAATAAACATTAGACTTAGATTATACATGAACAGAAGCCTTACATTTTTTTGTGAGGCTTTTTCAACATCTTTGCCTTTTGCAATCTGACTATTGCATATTTATAGTTAGTAAATAATATAATTAAAGCAATTACAAATAAGCACATTTGATATTAGTGATGTAAGGTCCACTCACTGGTCCAATGACGGTATCTAATGATGTGGTAGAAGGATTTCTGCATGTTTCTCTCTTGGTCTGTCTTTTCGAGGTGGATACATTTGGATTATTAAATTTGTTATTCCAATTCTGTTTGATTTCTCTTTAATTAAATCTGACTCCAATTGTAAAATATGTTGTATATATTTCCTAGTTATTTGTAGATCATGAGTTTGTAAATTCTTTTAAACTTTTACGTTTGATTAATCTAATTAATTCCATACTTTTAGATTGTGCTCATTCCTTCAGATTCCTATGTCACTTACAGAGTCTTGTGCCAGCCTTGAGCGGATCTCACTATCATAGTTTCCTAGCCATAGCCACTAGCCATAGTTTCCTCTGTACACTTAGATAGAAAAATATTGCAATATCCAGATGTTTATATTTCATCCTACTTATGTTGGTCAATCAACTTCATGTTGTCTTAAATGAAAATTCCATATTGAGCCTGTACATTCTAAGTACACTTGAACTAATGCCAATTTGTTAGTCAAAGCTCTAAGGTCTCAGCCAGTGTGCCTCACACTCCACTCGGAACTGAGCTTTAGTCCGCTACTAACCTGATTTTAGATTTGCAGAAACATGGACTTAACGTAATCTACTAGAGACAATAATTTCAGAATAAGTCATAAGAATATATATATAAGAATACAATCAAGTCTAATAATTTATTTACCCAGGAGGAACATATCCAAATCCAATAATAATAATAATAATAATAATAATAATAATAATAATAATAATAATAAGAGGAAGAAGAAGTAGAAGAAGAAGAAAAAGAAGAAGAAGAAGAAGAAGAAGAAGAAGAAAGAATCACACTCAACATTGCCAATCAAATTCAAACATAATAGTACAAGATAAGATAATCAAACTTCAATACCTGGTAGAGAAAACTGCACACAGCAATTGTGCGGCAGATCTGTCTACAGATTCACTGAGTTTCTTGACAACCCTCCTTAAATATTCAAACAGAGTAAACCTTGTGTACTTTAACCAATGAGAATTTGGGGAAGAATGTTTTTTTCCAACCTCTTGGAGTTTGACCTTATTTTGACAAAGAGACCTTCCATACCAGTCACACAGAAACCTCTTAAAGGTAATCAACCAAATGGTACTGTCTTTTGATCAATTAGATTAAGAAAGATACCTTCTATATCAGTCACACACAGAGACCTCTAAGATTATATCAAACATGAATGATCAGAAAACCCCTTACATTGCAGAATGTAATAATTCATTCAGTGAGGGTCGTTCGTTCTTCAACCTGAAAACACCTGAACTCTTTATTATTTTATTATTTATTTTATTTGTATAGCGCTTTTTACAATAGACATTGTCTCAAAGCAGCTTTACAGAAATATCAACATGGTATACAGATATTAAAGGTGCAAATTTATCCCAAGTGAGCAAGCCACTGAGTGGCGACGGTGGCAAGGAAAAACTCCCTAAGATGTTTTAAGAGGAAGAAACCTTGAGAGGAACCCGACTCAGAAGGGAACCCATCCTCATCTGGGTAACAGATCAGAAAACGCCTTACATTTGCAGAACATGATAAGTCATGCAGTGGGGTGTGTTCTTTTGACATTTACTGGAAGTGATGCAGACCTTCTGGTGCCAGCCTTACAGTGATCTAAGAATGACCCTGTAATGTGCAGTAAATTTGCATACTCATGAGTGATTAAACTGAAATTATTGCCAAAATAACAGCTTGACAAAATTTTGGGGGATCTGCAAACAGGTCAGGCATCTCAACACATTTAATTTAACCTTGCTTTTGAATAATTAATTTACAAAATAATTTAGTTTAGAAACAGTTAACATGAATATGGTTTCCTCTACATGCCAGATTTAAATGTTTTCATGTAAATTTATTTTTAATGAACCATACACAGTCCTAAAGACTGCTATGATGATGACTAAAAAGACAGAGAGAACCTCACCCGGAACAGTGATACCAGGACCCACCCGTGGAGCCAGGCCTGGGGCTGTTTGTTGGCGACCACCTGGTGGCCAGGTGACCTATATAACCGGCTGCGTAGAGCTGTCTTGTGGGACCACCACCCGCAAGGTGAAGGGTGGGGGTCAGGTGCGATGCCAGATTGGCAGCAGCAGGGATGGACCTAGACGGACTGGACCTTTGCGATGGAGACTGGCTTGTGGGACATGGAATGTCACGTCATTGGTGGGGAAAGAGCCGTTGCTTGTGGAGGAAGTGGAAAGGTACTGACTAGATATAGTTGCTCTCACCTTCATGCATGGCATTGTCTCTGGAACCAAACTTCTCGATCAGGGGTGGTCTCTTTGCTACTCTGGTGTGGATCTATGTGAGTGGCCCCGGGTGGGTGTGGGGATGCTGAAAAGTCCCATGCTGGGTGCCGCACAGTTGGAGTCTGTCCTTGTAGACAAGAGGGTTGCCTCAATGAGACTTTGTGTCTCAAAGAGGAAAACTCTGACTGTTGTCTGCGCGTATGCGCTGAACAGCAGTTCAGAGTAGTCGGCCTTCTTGGAGAAGGTGGGTATGGTGCTCGATAGGGTGCAGCCTCCCGAATCTGTAGTCGTACTAGGAGACTTCAACATGCACATAGGGAATGATGGAATTACTTGGAGGGGGGTGATTGGGAGGAACGGCCTCTCCGATCTGAACCTTAGTGGTGAGTTGTTATTGGACTTCTGTGCTAGTCATGGATTGTCCATAACAAGCACCATGTTCAAGCACAAGGATGCTGGTGTACTTGGTACCAGAGCACCTTGGGCCGAAGGTTGACGATTGACTTTATAGTTTTTTCATCAGACCTAAGAGATGTATGTTTTGGACACCTGGGTGAAGAGGGGGCCGAGCTGTCAACCGATCACCACCTGATCACCACCGAACGGGACGCTGGCCAGACAGACCCGGGAGATGCAAACGAGCAGTGAGGGTCTGCTGGGAAAGTCTGGCTGACGATGCTGAGAAGAAAGATTTCAACTCCCACCTCTGGACACATTTCTCCTGTATCCTGAGTGAGGGCACGGACATTGAGTCCAAATGGACCTTGTTCAAGACCTCAATTGTGGAGGCGGCCTCAACAAGCTGTGGCATGAAGGTGGTTGGTGTCTATCAAAGTGGCAACCCTAGGACCCATTGGTGGACACCAGCAGTGAGGGAATATGTCAAGTCAAAGAAAGAGGCCTTCTGAGTTATGCTTGCGTATAGGTCTCCAGAGTCGATTGAGAGGTACTGGCTGGCCAATAGGGCCACCAAAGCAAAGGCTCGGGTATGAGGGGAGTTTGGGAAGGCCATGGAGAATTACTATTGGACAGCTTCAAAGTTCTTCTGACAAACCATTTGGTGCCTTATTAGAGGACAGCGGGATGGCGCCCAAGCTTTTTCTCAGCACAGGTGGGGAAACGCTGTCCACTACTGTGCAGAGGTGGAAGGAACACTTTGAGGAACTCCTCAACTCCTCAACCTTTAGTCAGGGATAACACATAACAGGCCATGCTGTTAAATGAAAAGAATCCTGCGCAAATTGATTATTTTTGTATAACAGCACTGGCCTAAGAATCTAGAATTAATCTGTGATTGGGCCATGTGCTATAATAAAAGTCTCCCAACAGACAGCTTTACCACATCAACAACTATATATTATTCTTTGTTAAATAAAATATGTTTATTATTATTATTATTATTATTATTATTATTATTATTATTATTTACCAGTTTCATTTTTATTGAACATTTCTGCTGTACATTTCTGCTGAACATTTCTGCTGAACTAAACATTTCTGCTGAACATTTCTGCTGAACTAAACATTTCTGCTGGACATTTCTGCTGAACATTTCTGCTGAACATTTCTGCTGGACATTTCTACTGGACATTTCTGCTGAACTAAACATTTCTGCTGAACATTTCTGCTGAACATATCTGTTGAACATTTCTGCTGAACTAAACATTTCTGCTGAACATTTCTGTTGAACATTTCTATTATTATTATTATTTATCTGTTTTTTATTGGGCTTTGATTATGTGGAACATCTGCCACAGATGTCTCTATGAATGAGCTGTTACTATAGAAACTAAAACCTATTAGATGTAGCACATTAATATAAACCTATCATTTATGTTACAGCCGGAACATGGAGCTGCTGCTATAGAAATTTAATTAACTTTCTGATTCAAGTATTTTGCTGTCATATAGTATATTATATACCAGAGTTCTGCAAAGAGTAGATAGATAGATAGATAGATAGATAGATAGATAGATAGTGTCAAGATCTTCCCTTTAGACAGCACTGCAGCTTGCAGCGTGCTCGGAAAGCCAGAGTGAGCGTGCATGCACAAGCCAGGTGCGCGAGTGCTCAGCGAGCACGTTCTTTTTGATTGTTGATGACTGTGATTTTTTTTACTGTGGACACATGCATTTTATTTGTTTCTGTTCTGTCTCCTCCCGGTTTTGTCATTGGTTGTTCGAGGGTGTGTCTACATTGGTTTCAGCTGTCAGCATTTAACTATGATTACGTTTGTGATATATACCTCTCGGTTCCCAGTACACTTTTCGGTATGGATGCACCGAATGTTAAGCAACCGAAATTATTATTATTATTATTATTATAAATAAGTGAAAAGGCTGAATAAATTTGACTGAACAATGACGTGTTTGATGACGCGACCAAATAGCCTAGCAACCAGAGTGAGACACGTGAATGTCACGACCTCGATGAGGGGGCGCGCGCATGCACGAGCTGTGGACACATGCGTTTGTTTTGTTTTTGTTCTGGAGCATGTTTCTGTCATGTCGCGAGACGTAAGGGAGTAGAGTACGGAAGCAGGTAAAGACGTATTTATTTAAGGGCAGGCAGACAAATCCTATATCTACTATAATACTCTGCGAGGTGTACAGGGACGCGAGCGGTATATATCGGGAATATAATCAGCCGTATATAACCGAAGAGAACCATTTTTTGCACTCTTGTCAATGCACTTTTTAATGCACTTTTTAGTTGTAGGCTAAAGAGTGTTACATTCTTTCAGCAGTCAGTTATCATAGGCTATTCAAGGGGGGCTCAAAGATGACCACATAAAAATATTTTTATTTTACTAATTTATTTATATAAAGTTATATTGTGCCTTGTTGGTAGCCTACTGTATGCCTGCTGGAATGATAAAAAAAAATGTTCAGTGTTAAATAAATATTTTGAAATTGTAGTTTTTGTAATTGATTTTTTTCTTTGAAAAGCAAGACAAAATAGTAAAAAGCACATTTTGACTATTTAATTTATGCAATCGTGAAAAAAATGGCAAAATAAATGGAAAAAAAACGTGAAAAAAACGTGTTCGGTATTCGGCCTTCAGCTTTCGGACAAGTTTTTCTTTATATTCGGTTTCGGCTTCAGCCAAGAATTTTCATTTCGGTGCATCCCTACTTTTTGGAGTATTAGATTAGATAGATATTAGTTCATAGTGACCAGTGTTGATGAGCATTGCTCATCACCTAGCTCTCGCCTCTCGTTTCTTGTTTTCACGATTCATGTTTCATGTTCCACGTGTATGACCTTGTTTCTCATTTCTTTGTTGTGATTTCCACTTAGCCCAGTTTATGCCTGTTTGCCGATCGTCCGACCCATTGCCTGTCTTGACTACGTCTTTGAATCATGATTTGGATTTGACTGCCTGACTCCTAAATAAAACGCCTTTATCTGCACTTGCTTCTGTACTCAATTCCATCTCGTCACGTTTCGTGACAGAATACTCCGCCAAACATGGAAGCAGCAGGGGAAAGCGGTTTACCTCAGAGCTCCAGCCAGAGGTCAACGTGGCGACCTCAGCCCCAGAGTTTGAGCCTGAGACCCATGAGGTGGTCTCAGCAACAGAGCTCCAGCATAAAGTCAAGTTCCTGCTAGAGGTCAAAGAGGTGACCTCCCGAGCCATGTTCATGTCTGAGGTTGAAGAGGCAACCTCTCAAGCCAAGTTTCTGTCCGAGGTCGACGAGTTGACCTCCCACGCCAAGTTCCAGCTAAAAGTGGAAGAGACGACCTTCCATGCCAAGTTCCAGTCTGAAACCGACCTCATGACCAACCAAGTTTTGCTCACACCTGTGTCTGTTGACACGGATGACCAAGTTCTGCTCACGCCTGAGTCTGCTGACACAGACGACCAAGTTCTGCTCACGCCCGAGTCTGCTGACACAGACGACCAAGTTCTGCTCACACCTGTGTCTGCTGACATGGACGACCAAGTTCTGCTCATGCCTGAGTCTGCTGACATGGATGACCAAGTTCTGCTCACACCTGAGTCTGCTGACATGGATGACCAAGTTCTACTTTCCTGCTCAGCTGAGGAGATCACTGTGCTTTCCAGCTCCGCTGAGGACTTCTCTCTGCTTTCCTGTCCAGCTGAGGACGTCACTATGCTTTCCAGCTCCGCTGAGGACGTCGTTCTGCTTTCCTGTTCTACCAAGGACGTCGCTGTGCTCTCCGGCTCCGTTGAGGACATCGCTCTGTTCTCGAACTCCGCTGAGGACATCGTTCTGCCTACCTGTTCCAAGGTGGAGGCTGCTCAGTCCCATGGTTCAGTGGAGGATATTTTGCCCAGGGGGCCAGAACCGCCAATGGAGGGGAGTGGTTTCTGGCACTCCAGGAGGAGCGCTCTTGGGGGTGGGGGGTTGTGTTATTGCCTGTCTTGAATACGTCTTTGAATCACGATTTGGATATGTCTGCCTGCCTCCTAAATAAAACGTCTTTATCTGAACTTGCTTCCGTACTCAACTTCTTCTCGTCACGTTTCGTGAAAGACTTTCTGTTAGATTTTGGAGTGTGGCTGTGGGGATTTGCCCATTCAGCCACAAGACCTATAGTGTGGTCAGGCACTGATTTTGGCGAGAAGGCTTGGGGCGCAGTCAGCATTGTAATTAATCCCAAAGGTGTTCAGTGGGGTTGAGGTCAGGGCTCTGTGCAGACCACTTGGATTCTTCCACTCCAAATCTTAATGCTACAGCATACAAAACATTCTAGACAATTGTGTGATTCCAACATTGTGGCAGATGTTTGGGGAAGACCCATATATGGGTGTGACGGTCAGGTGTCCACATACTTTTGGCCGTATATAGTGCGGATAAAGTGTGATACTAATATACATTCAGTTTCATTAGCATTTCAATATGTGAAATTATTCAAATTAGGCAAAGCAAAAGCAGTTTCATCATCATCATCATCATCATCATCATCATCATCACCATCATCACCATCATCATCATCGTCATCATATTGGTTCTTAGGCAGAATGCCAGTGTTCTTGATCCTTTTAGTAAATGTGAGTTTGGGTAGGTCTCTACATGGTTATTCATTTAAGTCAAAAGTGACCAAGCTTAAGCAGAAGGTACTTTTGTGAAATGAACACTCTCTGCAAACTGTCTCAGGGTCTTATTTCCCCTTTGTCTTTTATTTGAAGCAGTCCTTGAATGGATCCATTAAGTAGAGTATTGATTAGACAGTGAGAACGTTCTGGCTTCTCCTTCTCTCTGATTGGAATTTCTCTGGAGAGCCATTGAATCATATCACAGCATTGTAATTGAAAACGAGGCAATGCAAACAGGCAAGAAATTATGAGACTGCCGCTTTTGGATGTGTTTGCTGGAAGTAATTTGAGACAGAAATGCTCTCACGTACTAAATTCTTTAAATTGTGAAGTGTTTATTCTGTGTAACTGAGCAGTCCTATAAAAGTCTGTATACCTTTGTAAATTCTAAGTAAGCAGTTCTACTATTAAGGGTTCATGATTTTGTCAGATATCCTTTTGTTGGGGGGTCACAGTGTCTTAGTGGTTAGCATGTTTGCCTCGCACCCCTGGGGTTGGGGGCTTGAATCCCGCCTCCGCCTACATGCTCTCCCTATAACTTGGGGGCTCCCTCCAGGCACTCCAGCTTCCCCCCACAGTCCAAAAACAAGTGTTGTAGGCCGATTGGTAGTTCCAAATTGTCTGTAATGTGTACGATTGTGTCCTGTGATGGGTTGGCACCACATCCAGGGTGTCTTCCACCGTCTGTCCCAAGTTACCTGTGATAGGCTCCAGGCTCCCCTGTGGCTCTATGTACGATAAACAGTATGGAAAATGGATAGATCTTTCTTATAGGGACTGATTAATATTTCAATAAATTCTAGGGATCATAGATGTTATGCAGCTTACACGGAAATGATTATAACTCAGAATAAGTAATTGCTTTTCCTCACTGACTGACATCTCGTTGATATTAATTAACACTTCAAATGATAAAACTTCAGCATTTGATGAGTGTGACAGGATGCCAAGCCAGTGTCGGGGTTTTTGTTTTAATTATATAGAATTTGTGGCTTTTTCCCAAGCATGTAATCATGGTTGCTTGGGATGCAGGGTTGATTATTGTCACAAATATCTGTAAAATTACTGTCTAATTTCATGTCATAAGAAGCATATTGGTCAGGGGTTGCTTAGAAGTCTTGTGATGTCTGCCTGTCTCACACACTCAAACTCTCTCTGTATCTCTCTCACACTCTTTGTATTTGCATATTTTTATGCTCCCATTTCCTGTTGATCTGTAAAAATTTACCCAAGTTGTTTCCTTCAAGACTGATCACAGTAGGCCTGCGCATGTCAAAAAGAGTCTCTCTGCAGGCAGCGCTGACTATTGAATTCCTTTACCACCAACTGAGGCAAGACCCAAAGTAGGGAAACAGAGTTAATATTACAACTTTCTCTCTATGAAAAGTATTGATTGGAACAGGCAGCGACTGTGCTAGTCTAATGCGGTAGGGAGGAAAAGTCATAAATTACTGGATTTTATAGCTGTGGCAAATGGACACTAGAGCAGCATGATGCTGTGCTTGTGTGGAATTGCTGTGCATGACAAGTGATGTGCATGCATTTCTGCTGAAACAGTATGTTCCACCCAAATTAGCCAATTAACATCCCAATGGCATCCCATTTGTAATGAGAGAAGGTCTGTGGGAGGTGAAGGAGAAGAAACCAGCACCGTCACAGTGTGTTAATCATACATGTGGTGTGTGTGTGTGTGTGTGTGTGTGTGTGTATGTGTGATTGAGTGAGTGAGTGCATGAGAGAGAGAGAGAGAGAGAGAGAGAGAACTGTCACCTCTCACCTTACACATAATGAGCTTCACATGAGCTGTGTTGCAGAAAAGCTAAAACAAAGCTGACAGAAATCCCATCAACCTGTCCAGAACAGTCAGCCCTGTAATTTAGATGTCTGCACATTAGAGTTGTTTCTGTGTGTGTGTGTGTGTGTGTGTGTGTGTGTGTGCGTGTGTGTGTGTGTGTGTGTGAGCACGCATGCACACGAGTATTGAAGACTTAACTTTAAATGCGTGAAGGGCATACAAGTATAAAACAAGCATGCAATGCACAAAGTTGTTTGCGCAAAGTTCTGTGTATGTGTTTGTGTATATGTGTGTGTGTGTGTGTGTGTGTGTGTGTGAGACAGAGAGAGAGAGAGAAAGAGAGAAAATAAGAGACAGATACATAGATGGAGAGAGATTCCTTAGCTAAGTCAGGCCCCAGCAGGAAGCACACCTGCTGGTTGAGTGAACAATTACTACAGCAGTGAGGAGACTGCGAGATCACAAAGAGACTTCAGCTTCACGCCTGCAAAGTGACACTAGAGAGAGCTTGCCAATGTATATGAGCATGTGATAATAATATACGGATTCACCCATGAGTCACACACATAAATCCCGAAACCCATCACTGTCTGCAGGCATCACTTTCACTACTGGCAGGCTCATGCACAGCTGTCTTTCCTCTGCTCAGTCAAAGTGCGTTATAATCAGTGGCAAACTCCTACCATAAATCTGCAAAATAAATAATAAAAAACTGCCTTATTCAGAAATACAGTACATATGAGAAAAAGTGGAAAGTGAATTCTCTTTGCCCACAAGCTATTTTTGAGCTCTAATGCAGTAGATACTGAATTTTTAAAAATGTCTTCCTGGCCATGAACAGTGTATAGTTAGTGTCTGTATCATAAAAAATTAAATCAGACACTTTAGTGTCTATGCCACATAGTGTTCATAATATATTATGGATACATTATGGTGCTTAAGAGAAAGCTTGGATGCTCTAGAATAAAACAGATTATTTCATATACTACTTTTCTCTGTTTTCTTCATGCTGATTAATTACTCTCAGAATGCTATGAGTCACAGTTTGAAAGTGCCTATGGCACTGTTCCATGATGAGGACATGAGCAATCTGACTGATGGTGGCTAAGCTTTAGCTTTTTGATCCTGAGCATAAGGCACAGTGACTGACGAGAAAGACTGGTCGTCTCTCACCATCCGTCATTGAGCTAAATGTGTTAGGAACTGATATCACTTAGAGCCAAGAGGAACAGTATAAGTGTGATCAATCCAGTTTGCTTGGAACATGCTCCAGACTCCTGTCCAGCACACAGACACATGGCACAGAACAGTCCTACTTAATTGTATGTTTGTAAGATGTAGACTAAACCAAGATGAGTATAAAAACCTAGGGCACTTACAGTATAATCCTGTTCACACACTCCAGTATAGTTTGACACAACTGCGACATGAAGCACCCTCTGTCAGACACTTATATATTGTCCCAATTTGAATCCACTTTTTTAATTTAAGAAGCACATATTAGGGGTTAATTAAGGTCTTGTTATTTGTTTAATCAAGCTCAAGCTAGGCAATTGTAAATGGGTTATTCACCTCACATTAGTGTTATAGTGTTACCGGAAGTAGGCATCTGTCATATCACAGGAAACCAGTGACTACATTTCCCATCCTGCACTGTGGACTACAAACACGGCCAACCAAGTTCAGCTCACACCCGAGTCGGCTGACACGGCCAACCAAGTTCAGTGCATGCCAGAGTCAGCTGACACAGCCAACCAAGTTCAGCCTGCAAAGTCAATGGAGAACGATGCTCAGCCTTTCTGCATGACTGAGGATGCCGCTCAGCATCCCTATACAACTGTGGATGCCACTCAGCCTCCCTCTTCAGCTGAGGAAGTTTCTCCGCCTCCCGTTGCAGCCAAAAGCTCAGCTTTTCTTCCCTACTCTGCCTTGGATGCCACTACGCCAGGGTTCTATATGGACATCGCTCCACTTTCCCATGCCACTGAGGACGTCGCTCTGTGTTCCTGCTCCACTGAGGACGTCACTCCACGTTCCTGCTCTGCTGTGGACATCGCTCCGTGTTCCTCCTCCATGCTCCACTGAGAACATCGCTCTGCCTCC
Source organism: Ictalurus furcatus (assembly GCF_023375685.1). NCBI lineage: Eukaryota > Metazoa > Chordata > Actinopteri > Siluriformes > Ictaluridae > Ictalurus > Ictalurus furcatus. Next base: position 10,281,142 of record NC_071262.1, read on the forward strand.
GTGCTCCGCTGAGGATATTGCTCCACACTCAAGAAAGGCTGATGAGATGGACCACCCAGTTAAGCCCCCGTCTAAATTTGACGACACAACTTCCCAAGCTGGGGTCTTGCCTAATGACCCCGGCAGACAAGCCCCAGCCTCATGTCTGCTCCTTGGCTCCTTAAGGAACCTGCTACTTGTTGGTCAATGCATGCGTTGGAACCTGAGGGGCTGTGTGAATATTTTGCCCAGAGGGCCAGGACTGCTGGGGGAGGGAGTGTATTTTGTCGCTTCGGGAGAAGTTCCCTGGGGGGTTTCTGTCATATCACAGCAAATCAGTGACTACATTTCCCATCCTGCACTGCGGCCTTCAAACATGGCCCCCATGGACCGCAATTCCTAGAACACTCACCTTCAATTCTAATCACGCACAACTGCATCCAATTCACAGCACAATCCATACCACAGTTTAAAAGGACCTTTTTTGCATTCACTTTTTGCGAAGTATATGCTAAGTTACATTTTATTTCTGCCGTTACCAAACCTTGATACCTTGTTTGTTGAATCTGGTTTTGACTTTGTTCTTGTTTTCAACCTTGTCTTTTTGCCTTGCCTTGTTTGGACTGTTTGCCTGATCACCTAACCTCTACCTGTCTTTGTTTATTCATTTCTGGGATCCTTTGGACTTGTACAGTACTTCCTGTATTAAACTACCTAACCTGCACTTGCTCTTCCGTCTCAGCCTTCTTTACATGACAGCATCTATATATATATATCCTTATATAGGATATATATCCTTATATATCCTTCCTTATATATATATATATATATATATATATATATATATATATATATATATATAAGGAAGCACACACACACACACACACACACACACACACACACACACAAAAGACCTCTAACTGAAAGCTGATGGTGCTAACATTCGTGTATGTGGCAACATTTAATTGCAATAGTTTGGTCAACACCAGGTTGGATATATATATATATATATATATATATATATATATATATATATATATATATATATATATATATAATTTTAATTGGGCTAAGTTTATGTTGAAGCATAATAACTAGTCATGCTGTTTACACAGTCACACTGTATATTGTTCTGACTTATCATGAACATACAGGTCATATCGTAAGCAATAAAATACACTTGGTGTGCTTGCAAATACACCAGATGACATAAAATGCAAGTGATAATGTATAACTTGTCCCCACTCAAAAAAAAAAAAAAAGATATGCACTTACACTGGCTTTTACACCTCTATTCTGTGTTCTTTGCTCCTCTAGCACTCAATTAAAAAGCTTGTATGGTATCACTACTTGTATTGTATCTGCTTGATATATATCGCTTTGCTTGTATTGCCTCATTTGTAAGTCAGTTTGGATAAAGCTTCTGCTAAATGAATAAATGTAAACGCAAATGTATGTAGACTTTCTAATAATCCTGTTATATAGAATAACTGGTACAATATCCTTTCCCCCAAAGAACCTGCAGAACATTTTCAACACCAGCACTAGCATCAACATTATTCATGAATGCTCTTATATGTAAAAAAAAAAAAAACGGCTGTATGGATATGTTTCCTAATTGATGTGAGGAATGACAGCAGAGATCTGATTCCTGCTGAGTAACATTGCAGATGCATCCAACTTGCTCTGGTATCTCTTTCACAGATTTTAAACTTGGGAACAAAGACATGCAGGACATTCAGTGGGAGGATATCATAATGATCAGGGGAAATTGAGCGGGGTGGAGAAAGGGAAATCAAAAAGCTTCTTACAAAGTGATCAGGTTGGCAAAATCTATGGTCGCTTACCACATCAAGCTTGCTTTGTGTAAAATAATATCCCAATAGACCCTTTTAGAATACATTGTTTCAGATAATGACAAGTACGGAATTGAGCATGGAATCTTTAAATCCCCATAAATTCTGAAATCTGACAGCTTTTCTAAAAATAATGTGTGCTTAAAAAGTTAATGTGAAAGCTTTAAAGGTGTTGTGTGTCTCCTAAGGCCTTTCTAGAATAGAAAATAGCATCATTTATTCACAAAGATCAGCTTCATTTTGTTATTGTTCATTTTGTTATTACATAATCTTTTGAGCATTTGTTGGTCTGCTGTGTTTGTGGTACCCAGGTATATAGTGTAAAAAAAAAAAGCAAATGAGCAGCGTTAATTGTCATCCGTATTCTTTTGCATGTAAATGTGTATTTATCTCTGTAACACGAGTCACGGTAGCACCTCCCTGCATGATTAATTAGTTCAGAACAGTGTTGTAACATGGCAATCTCAATCACTAACTGTTGATTACAATATGAGGTCATCAATATCTGGAGTGTTGACAGTAGTAAATTGTACTGTTAAGATTTCTCATTGTGTTTTGTATCAGAGGGTAAGTCATTTTGTGAATGCTTATGATGTAAGGTGCTTTTGTAATGATTGTTTATCTTGGTTTTCTCTGATATTCTATAGTACTATCAGGACAATAGAGAACATGTTTATCTCCCAGTCTCTGTGTTTGTGGCAGACAGATATGGGGGGGGGGGGGGGTGTCCTTCACCCTTCACCGTGCTGCTTCTGGTGGCATGGAGACAGAATCAGTACAGATGGAGGCTATTTCAAACTGAGCTCTATTCTGTGGCCAGCTGCCTGGAAGGATTTGTCTCTGTACCAGGATAATGTCCTACGATAAGCAAGTAACGTAACTAAACAATAATAATTTGAACACTGCAAAAACATTAAAAACATTATAGCAAGTGAAAATATCTTGAATATGTATGTGTGTGTGTGTGTGTGTGTGTGTTACATAACTGTTCCTTTATTTTTTCACTATTTTTAAGTTGTTTTTTTTTAATCTTCACTTTAATATTGTTTTGCAGTGAACTATGGAGCTATGGATTATTGGTGAAAATGAGCTCATTTTGCCGGGTTTGTGTAAGTTCATGAATGTATAAATGTATAAATAAATGTATAAATAGGATGAATGACCCTGTCCATGTGTTTTCATTAAAGCTTGCTATTAAATAAATAAATAAATAAGCAAACTGACAGACAGTTAATTTACACTCTGCTGTCATTTTTACTTAATGCTCAGTAGAAATTTCACATATCACTACACATTGAAATTTGCTGATAAGTGACTGATTCAACACATATCCGACAAAATTTCAACTGAGGCATTCAAAAATACTGCACAGGCCTCAGCTGAAAAGCTCTTTGATGCATCAGCACAGATGTACACTGCTGATTCTGTGTCTGTGTGGCTTTGAGTGTCTGATATGATTTCATCTACAACTGCTCTTTCCTAAATACAAACAGCAAATACGGCTTTATACAGTCACCGTAATGCCACTTGAGGCGAGTGCTATTTATGTCAGCAAAAGGGATCCCACTGCATATTTAAACCAAAACAAAACAAGACACATTGATCCTTCTTGTCTAGTTTTTGGTGTTTGAATTAACATAGTGGAATGCTGATAAAATAACCTTCTCATGCCAGATAACCTCATACAGTTATTTATACACCTTGATGGATGTTTTCTGCAATTTAATGTTTCAGGATCCATTAAAAACCAGCAGGGAAAACAATAGCAATAAACAAGACCTGTTCAGCTACACATATTTTTGGGCACAAGCACTGCAACTGAGGCATTCTTTGGGAATAAACATAACAAGTGGATGACAGGGAGGCTGCAATTATTTTGCGCACAGAGAAGCTCCATAACTCAATAAGGACATGGCTGTAAATAATTTATTCTCAAGTTTGCAGGAGTGCAGACATAAATCAGCCACCTCACCTATCCTTTTCTCTTATTTATGGTCGCTGTTATTCATAGGCTGTCCTGAGGGGTAATCAATATCCGTGATTTTAATTACATTTTACTGCTAGCTACTCGCTGTTGAACAGCACGTTCATGTTGAAAATGTTAGTTAACGCCATGGTACGTTGAGTGATTTCTACATTAGGCAGGGTTTTGACAGAGACAAAGAGGTGCTGAAAGTGACAGAGGAGTGGAAAATAGATGTTAGTTTGAAACTAAAATGTAGCAAATTTTGCACAAATATTTATGTGGAGTTTGTTAATTGAAATTATAACTCAGTGCTGTTGAATACTCAAATCTGATTGGTTAACTTAATTTTTTTAATTGAATATATAATTAAAATAATTTTCTAGAACAACAGCTCTGACAGTACAGGTATAAATAGCATGTTTAAATGAATACTTTATTATAGTACATTATTGGTACTTTTATTTTTCTCTCTTATTAACTCATTAACAAAAGAGAGACAAAAGAGAGGCTGGTGAGGAAACAGCTGTTTATAGCCACTATAATGTATAACAGGAATAACTTTGGCAGAGACAAGTTAATAAAATAATTAATTAATTAAAAGTTTTAATTGTTGGCAAACTGCTGCAGTACAAGAGAAATAATAATAATAAAAAAAAACATTTCAGGATGTGCTGTTACTGGAAAATAATCAGGAGCACCTGGATCACTGACTATTTTCTTGTAACAGCTAGGTGGAATCATGATATGAACTTTTCTGCAGTTTCCGGTATTTCGGTTTTATTACGCAGATTTAAAAAAAAAAAAAAAATCTTATGACAGTATGGTAAAAGGTAAATGGTCTGCACTTACATAGCGCTTTTTTAACCTTAGCGATCCAAAGCACTTTACACTCTGTCTCATTCACACATCGATTATAGCAGAGCTGCCACGCAAGGCGCTAGCTTGCCATTGGGAGCATTTTGGGGTTCAGTGTCTTTCCCAAGGACACTCTGGTATGTGGAGTCACATGGGCCGGGAATCAAACCACCAACCCTACAATTAGTGGACAACCCACTCTACCACCTGAGCCACAGCCGCCCACATGGCTATTCATCCAGGTGTAGGTCACGATCCCTAATGAGAGCATAATGAGCTTTTTAATCCTGAAATGGAAGAGGAAACTTATTTAAAGTAAGAATGCAGTCAATGAACTGGTCAATACAGCAATTGTGCATGAGGGTTAATTGATAGTGTAAATAAAAAGATAAGTTTAGAAATAATAGAGTGATAGAAAAAGATAACAATAAATAATGGACTGACTGCAGATCTCTGTCTTAAAGTAAAAGAAGACATTTGCTTTAGAATGTAGTTAATAAAAGTTAATCTGGCAGCCATTTAACACCAAGGAAAGCAGGAATGTTCCCAAAACATAGCTAAAATTGAGTAATGAAGTATTTATACCTCATTACCACAAAACGTTGCCTATATAACCAAAACAAACCAGGTGATTGTTCCTTCAGCTTCAATATAATGGGAGAGTCCCAGAGCTGGAGGATCATCTTCTGCATGTGGGTGGCTATATTTGCTTAGTCTTTTCATATTTGCTCAGAGGAGCTTATTTCAAATGAAAGATGCTGTCTTGTTTATTGTTTGGATGGTGAAGGAGAGCGTCTAGCCCCAAGGCCAGGAGAATTAACATGAAGCTGCCATGCCTGTCTAATCCAGGATTTTACACAGAGGAAGAAAACGAATGACAGCCAAAGCAAGGACAAGCCAAAGATAGCATGGAAGTATTGCCACCTTTTTCTTTTTGATGTAAATGCCATCTGCTTATGTTTCCCTCATATTTTCTCCAATTACAAATGCACACTTATGGTGTCCTTATGCGTTCTAAAGAAGAAGGTGTGTCTTTATGCCGAAGGTGGCTGTTCTGATGTAAATTCATATAATATGAACCAATTTATAGAAATAAAAGCTCTGCACAAAACATAGAAGTCTATCCACAGAAGGAAATGTGATCCATTCCACAGTGACTGAATATTCATAATTTAGCCTATGGATAGTCAAATATGTGTCAGTACAACTCACATCATCTTCTTTTCCCTGTGCAAGTCTGTTGGCAGTAATGAAAGTTCATAACTCTCAAATGTGATACTTCATGCTGAGCAAGTTTTTTTTTTTTTTTTTTTTTTTTTTTTTTTGAGACTATTTGAGTGATAATGTCTCTATTAATTCAAAGGTTAGGGTATATGTAGGAGTATTGCATATATATATATATATATATAATAGTAATATTATTGTCAGTCTCACTGTAGTGAGACCATCATGCACCAATGATTTGTAAACTATATCTAAACACTGTTATTTATCTAGTAAATAGTAAATGAATAAATTATGTTTGATGAATATAGAAATGTAATCAGAGTTATGCTATGGTACTCTAGGTTAACCTCAATAAGACAACATAAAGAGTTAAATCAAGCATCAAATTTAGCTGATTTTGCTCATTACTGCTGAAAACAAAGTTGAACTTTTATCAGGAAGATAATAAATTGAAAATGAAGGTGCAGACATTTGCAGAATCTTTTTGTATTAGTTTACAGGCTGAATTTATTTATTTTTATTTATTTATTTTTTATTTTTTTATGACACAAATGTTTTCAATGGATGTGAAGAATGACACTAGCAGAGAAACACTACTGACCAGGAAGATCAGCCAAGCACTATCATTACTGTAAATTATCACAGGAAACAGTCATCCCTTCTACATGGTGAGTGAGAGAAAAAGCAATATGAGGGTAGTGGGTGATCATTGTGTTCCTCAGTTCACACTCTTGGAATTGTTCAGCTCATTCGGGTTTGGTTGCTTTTAGATGTTAATATGCCACCAGGGTCGTTCTGTATGGAGAGAGGCATACATGATATGATTCACCTTAGTACAAAGCCACCTTACATATGCATACAGCTCTGTATGGGGTAAAAAAAAAAAAAAGGGGGGGAAATGAGTCTGAATGGTTTGGCAGAAAATGACTTTTTCAGTATAAATTAATGGACAAGAATGTCTTTTGTGAGCCTGTAAAAGAAGAGAAGACTATTTGAAACTTGTTCCCTTTTCACCCAATTTTCTCTTTCCTAATGTAGTCATAACCACTTCAAAGTGCAGCTGCAAAACTTGGAGAAGAACACTAACAGCCCTATCCTGTGTACATAAGCTAACAGAAACCCAGAATTTTCTACCATTACTTTGACTGACAAAGGCCCTGTGCATTCTATTCATAAAGTATATATAAATAAACCTTTGCTATTGGAGTCAGAATTTGAGTAACTTTCTCATTATTATATTTATATATGTATACCTCTCCTTATAAAATAATGGTTTATGGTCTCAAATGCTAGAAATGGGCCTCTGAAAATTTACTACTTGTCCTGTAATTGTAATATCTTTCCACACAATCGCTATTCAAAGTGATTTTGACTCTTACTAAATCACACTGCAGTTGTGATATTACTTTTTTTGTTGCACTGACACCGCCTTATAGTTTTAATTTATAAATAGAAAAACCCATATTGATTATTTGTTAAGGAAAACATTGGGCAGTAGTGCAATTTTTCTCATTTGAAAGGTACGTCTATCCTACACCCTTAGTAATCAGTTTAAATCAGTTTATATTCTGTACTTCTTTTAGACACACAAACATAATGCATGTCATAATCTCATGAACAGAGCCATGGAACTCTTAACATTCAGAAACATGATCTCCTGATCACTGACACAAATGCCCCACCCAAGTGCCCACTTGTCCCCTTTGAAGCTGTGTGATCTCAAACTGAGACCTTTTTAATATACTTGAACTATAGAAGATTGAAGCCATGTCCTATTACTGTACATCAAGAACTAGCCCATGAGTACTGCATATGGGGTGAATCAGCAAAAGACAAAGATAAATAAACATAATATGCAGTATATTCTTGAAGATAATGATGGTGTTTTCTCTTTTTTTGGTGAATAAATTATAGCTTCATTTATAAAGCCGGGTTATAGCCACATGTTTTCTGATATTAAGAAATCCATCCTTGTAGTAAAACAATGACTGGAGTTTCCTGCATTTAATAAAATAGGCCAGCAATTACAATGCAATTGTAATCCACTAACAGAAATGTTGGGCAGCATCTTTGGCAACCAAACCAGACTGTCAGTATTGGTACAGCTGATTACTGAGGTGAGAAAGAATCCTACATGGGATGGGTTTGTTATGAAAGACTCCAGGGAGTCTACTTTATGCACCTCTGGTATGGAAAAATTATTGACTGGGAAAAAAAGAGACCAAGGTTAAATAACATGCTGAGTTTTAATAATATCAGCTGTCTGTTTTGATACAATGCAAGCATTCAGTGTACTTTTGTTTCTACTAGAAATGTTTAAACTGCACTGGGTCTGCTCCCAAGTCTATGTTTGCTCATAGTATAGCGTTCGTTCGACTCCTTTGCTGTAAATATGACATTTTTCATTGACTTCTTGTTCATTATTTCCTCTGTGGCTTTTTAATCTGTATCCTAATGCTGCCCTATGTGTTATGGTTGAGTATTAAGCCAGGAACACATCTATCTCCTCAAACACGCAGGCTCCGTTGACCTCTGTAGGCGTTTGTTGAGCATCTCATGTCTCATGGTGGGACCTCTGCTCTGTTATTACACAGCACCCCCGCTACCCTCTGTACCCACACCTTCAACCCCAATCCTCTATACTGATTCTTTTTCTCATCTCCTTTTCTGCTTATTCGCCTGTGAAAGCCCTGTAGATTGCTCTCGTTCTCTTAGCTGTCTCCACAAGTCTTTTGGAGTGCAGTAAAACTGCAGCATCTTTTCCACCACAAAGTGACAGATGACATTCACATTCACAGTGCCATCTACACAACCTATACACAACTGTCTCCTTATGCATATTAGCCTAACAAAACACTCCTGCCTCCTTTCCTTTTCTTGATTGTGTAATTTCTTTAAAAAAATAAAATTTTACCACTTAGGGAACAAAGAGTAATGTTAAACCAATGATTTCAAATGACCATGCCCTTTTCCTAGTAATGAAGCCCCTACAGAAATGATAATGTATACTTATTTGAGAGCGGTATTTTGTCTTGTGTTAACTGCTCTGCCCTTAGCTATCTTAAGAATAGTGACATGAAATTGATGTACTCTATCTCTGCTGTAGTTCAAATGATCAACATGATCTACATCCAGGACAGCGGCCCCAATTTACGTCACCGCATTTACACCACCATTTCTCCTCATAATGAAATCCTCGGGCACTCCCATTATTTCAGTCTCTCTCCATATCAAGAGCCTTCCCTCTGTTTAAGGTCAGTGATAGTGTTGAAACAACTTACCTGAAGCCAGACTCAGTGACACTGGGTCCAGGGCTCAGTTTCTCATAGCTTCCATTTTCCTGTCAATTACCACAAATTATTTTTTATTAATTTCACAGTTCACTGAACATCAGACACTAAAAATAGGTGAGAATAGAAGCTCCTCTATTGGTGCACTTTATGCATATAAAGTGTATATGAATACAGTGTGTGTCAGTGAGTATATATATATATATATATATATATATATATATATATATATATATATATATATATATATATATATATCATTATGGCTTTCATGATAGCTCTTAATGGATTTTGTATATTTACAATTTACATTTATATAATCAGAGTTATAACTATATTTTGATTTACATTTATATTTTCAGAGTAATAACTATATATACAGATTTGCATTTATATATTCAGGATATATAAGTATATATATATTCAGATTTCATATTATTATTTCCTGTTTGGCCCTCCCTAAATATGTATATAAACACACTACAGGTCAAAAGTTTGAAGACACTTGACTGAAATGTCTCTTAAAATCTTAAAAACCTTAAATCTGAAGGTGTATGATTAACTGTTTAAAATCGGTGTTGTAGACAAAAATATAATTTACCAACATATTAATTCCTTTCATTAGAAAACTAACATTTTATTTACAATATATTTTTTGTTTTAAATGGATGACTTGGACCAAAACATTCCAATAAGTGTCCAATAAGTGTCCAACTGCTTTAATACTGTTTAAAAAGCATCAGGGAGATTCCTCAAGAAATCGGTTGAGAAAATGCCATGAATAAATTTCTGAAAATGCTAGTCAAAAAAGGTGTCTACTTTGAAGATGCTAATATATATATATATATATATATATATATATATATATATATATATATATATATATATATATATATATATATATATTGGTTTTGAATCACAACATACCTGTAATTCCCATAATTCCGACTTCATTATTATTTTAAGTGGAAAAAATAAAAAAATAAAAATAAAGAATGAGTGTGTCAAACCTTTTACCATTCGTACCAGCGGCACAGAGAAAACAATAGACACAGAGAAGACATGGCGTGCACTCCACCGCCATGGCCTCTATGCACACTCACCCTGCAAGACTCCATTACTAAAGAAAAGGCATGTCAAAGCTCGTTTAAAGTTTGCTACAACTCATTTGGACAAGCCTATGAAATACTGGGAGAGTGTAGTCTGGTCAGACGTGAGCAAAATTGAACTTTTGGGCTGCCATTCTACACACCATGTTTGGAGAAGAAATGGCACTGCACATCACCCTAAAAACACTATACCAGCAGTGATGTTTGGAGGTGGAAGCATCATGGTGTGAGGTTGTTTTTCATTGCATACTATTGGCACACTTTATATAATTGGAGGAACGATGAATGGAGCCCTTCACCGGGAGATTCTTGAGAAGAATCTGCTGCCATCCACTAGGATGATTAAGATGAGACGTGGGTGGACCTTCCAGCAGGACAACGATCCAAAACATACAGCAAAGGAAACTCTCAATTGGTTTCAGAAAAAAAAATCAAGGTGTTAGAATGGCCCAGTCAATCACCTGACTTGAATCCAATTGAACAAGATTTAAAGACAGTATGTTTAGAAGAATGGGCCAAAATCACACCTGAATACTGCGACCCATTAATTTCTTCATACAGGAAGCGTCTTGAAGCGGTCATTACAAACAAAGGCTTCTCTACCAAGTATTAAATAAATTTCAGTTACCGTATTCAATACTTTTTTCCTGTGTCATTCCACTTTATTAACATAACTTAATTTATGGTTCATACTTTAATGTTTGGATTCTTTATATGTGTGTATTTCTTGAATTAATACCAAAGTTTGGTGAAAATTTCATGTTAATAGCCTTATTGGAAATATATTTACTGAAAAAATGTTGACGCATACAATACAGATTTCTCCCACTGTATAGAAGCCATCCTATTGTATATCATGTCAGCATGTTTCAGTGTTTGTATTTCATTCTCATTTTTCATACTCATTTTTCATTTTTAGTCTTCAAGAAATTACAATCAATCACTTGAAAGAGGTGCTGGGCACCTGGACTAGCAGGTGTGTGCCCTATTATTGTTACTTCTATCTACGGAAGACTTCTTCATCTCCTGACAATGAAAAAATGTCAACTTGAGTCCTCTTCATGATTGCCTATGCTTGCAAGCACATGAGTGAAGCTGTGTTTGACAGTGTTATGAAATGAAACAATGCCATGTCTTGGCAAAATGTGAGGGTGTTGCTTGAAATCATTTGCATAGTAATTAATTGCATGTTGTCAAAAAATGAAGCAGACATGTTGGAAAACAATCAAAATAAATTAGACAAATAAAGACAAAACTCTCAGCCAACTGAGACATTTATGCCTAAATCCCCAACCTAAAAAAAAGTCTGTTGATTTGCCTTCCAAATTATACAGCAAATGGTTAAAAGGTATTCAATTAATTTGCATAGTGTGAGCTTGCAATGCAGCAGTTTTGATATTTAATTATATTTAATATAATCTGCAATTTAAAATTTAAGCCTTAAATGAAGTCTTTTAGAAGTAGACTTTCACAGGTTATCATCTAACTAGTCTGTTTGATGTAATCACAGCATCTTGCTTCCTCCATGTCTTCAAAGCATCATTTTTACTCCCATGATACAACAGTCAATGATAGGCTATGTGTCTATAGTCTGGGCTAGAAAGCCCAAGCCTCTACCTCATATGTGTTTTTACTCCTTATGAACCACATACCTTATATTTTATACATTGTACCTTATTTTTTACGAAAAAAGGGAGGTCTTAGCGGCTCTAGCCCTGATCCCCAGTGAAGTTAACTTTGGTTATGCACTCACTGTCACTTTAATATGAACACATGTACATCTGCTTATTCATTCAATTGTTCAATCAACTAATCATGTGGCAGCAGTGTAATGCATACATACATCCAGATACAGGTAAAGAGCATCAGTTAATGCTCACATCAAACATCAGAATCAGGAAAAATGCGATCTCAGTGACTCTGACCGTGGCATCGTTGTTGCTAGATGGGCTGGTTTGAGTATTTCAGAAGCTACTGGTCTCTATAGTTTATACAGAATGGTATGGTTCAAGCTGGCAGGAGGACTGCGGTAACTCAAACAACAATTCTTTACAACCCTGTTCAGCAGAAAAGCATCTCAGAATGCACAATGCACAACATGTCGAACCATGAGGTGGGTTGGTTAGACCAGCAGAAGACCATATCATGTTTCACACCTGTCAGCCAAGAACAAGAATCTGACAGAAATCACTAAAAATACTCATCCCTGCAGCACTGGATTTTTAATTTTTTTTTCATCATTCTGTGTAAACTCTGTTTAATTCTGCAAATTCAGACAATCTGGTACCACCAACCATGCCACAGTCAAAGTGTGGATAGTGGTGGATAGTTGTGAATTGAGTGCATGCTATTATTTCTGGTCGTTAAAGCCCAGAACTTTATAAGACCTGCAGGCTTTCTCTACTCTTGGAAATACCATGTTGATTTATCTAAAGAAAGAATGTATTCTGCTGATTCATTGCTTGAATGTCTGTGATGGCGTATTGGATTTTCTCCTTGCTTATTTGCCCCTTTTCTTTTCACAATTTCGGTAAAGGTGTTTTCCTAAAGAAAGAGTGCTTCCAGTGAAATTACATTACAGGGAACATGAGAAGCAACACATTATAATCTACACTTGTATATGTGTATTATAACCTACATTCATATTACAATCTACACTTAATAGATCTGACAATAGTTAATGTATTACTTCTATGAATGATAATGTTTTAACGGGAATATTGTTGATGATATAAATAACCATAATAACATTAAAGTACATTTATTTAGGGTAATGCATTTAAGATCCTATATTTGTGCTTCTTTCATTCTCCTGCGGATTTTGGCAGCGTGTAGGCTGTTGTTTAAAGTTTAAAGTGTAGGCTGTTGTTTAAAGTCATTTAAATTGCAGGCCCTGCTGTTTAAAGATCACAATCTGAGATTGCAATATGATATGCTTGTGGTGAGGTGCAATACATGGAAATTACAAAAGTAGAAAAAAAAATGGTCTGGCTCATCTGCTGTGGATAATCTATTTCTACCAATCATAATGCTTTATGAATTGAGACTCAGTTGATTTGGCATGACCTGAAGTTCATTAAAACTGACATTGACTCTTTGTGTGTGTGTGTGTGTGTGTGTGTGTGTGTGTGTGTGTGCGTGCGTGCATGTGTGTGTGTGTGACATGGCTAGGTGTGTAAGTAAAAGTATGTGTGTGTGTGTGTGTGTGTGTGTGTGTGTGTGTGTGTGTGAGAGAGAGAGAGAGAGAGAGAGAGAGAGAGGTCTGGCTCTTCACAGTCTTTGCTCTGGGCTCTGCTTGCTGTGAATTTGATTAAAAAGGGACTGAACCACTGAACTGGAGTAGTAAGGAATAAAGTCGGCCAAATTCTGCCGACATAATGCTAATATAAATCCCTTTTCGCTTCTCTTGAATTCCCCCAGGCTTGTAGTACTTAGCAATGTTGCAGCGAAAGCGTCTGGTTGTAACAGTTCTGTGGTCCTTATGCTAAGAGGGACATCACAATTACTGTGGTAGCATAGTACTGGCCTTTGTTCACATCCTCTCTACAGTTTTTCACACATCTGTTGTGCAATTAGGCTCAGAGACCCGCTGCTAGTGTGACAGCTAATGGAGAGTCCACTAAATCAGGAGAAAGAGGCCCTCACTTCCCATAAAGAGGCCACTTAGATCAGCTTCACCTACAGATTACATTCGGGTCATATGCTCCCTCCTCTGAGCCTTTGGGGTATTTCCTATTGCCCAACAGAAAGCCATGTGCCACCAAGCACCATGGGAAATGCAAATGAAATTCCGGCAAGAATGTGTCTTTTTGAATGCTTCTTGAACACTGCATTACACTCCTAAGCAACAGAGAAAGACAAAAATGACACCTTTGTCAGTGCTTCCCTTTCTAGCTGAATGTTGCATGTTGTGATTCTTTAATGTCTTTCATTCCGGAAATCTAATTTCCCTCCACGGTTAGTTGAACACTGCTTCTCATCTATCCAGAGAAATCACACTGACAGCTGTCCATATTTTATGTGACAAGTGTTCCAGTTCTGCACAGGTGCAACCAGTACTTTTAAATCCCTCACTCATTCAGCTTGGTTTGTGCTGGATATAAAATTTCATTATCTGCATTTTTTTGTTCCATCTCTCTGAACACCACTCTGAGTGGTGTTGTGTATATTTTAGAAAAGTTGGTTGAAGAGAATTAGAATACATTTAAGGGGAATTCGATTCAGTTCAACTCAAATTGTATAGCACTTTTAAAAATACACAATGTCACAAAGCAGCTTTACAGAAATCAGTATGTAAATTTTATATCCGTAGAGGCCAGAGGCAACAGTGTCAAGGAAAAAGTCCCTGAGACAGCAAGAAGCCTTGAACGGAGCCAGACTCGAAAGGGATAGTGGGATTACAAATCATTACCCTATACACTTGTAGAAGATTAAAGGCAAACAGTAGTAAGTGTGTAGCTTTCTGAAAGGATGTTCAGTATGATCATATTGTGAATGAATCCTTGGTTGAGCACAAAACAGTATGAATGATTACAGCAGCAGTTCTTAGGTACAAGTCTACAGTATCCAGGTGAGAGGTGAGACTTTCAACTGACTTACAGTGAAAATATTGTTCTCTGTTGTTTTTGCGGTTATTAGTAAATACAATTGCAAAGTAAGGTAGAGATTATCTCTGTTCACTGTTACAGCAGTGTACTGTTTGAATTGTCAATTTCAGTAAACTGCCACAGTTGCTTGGTTATTTCCCTTGTCTCCAAATTGCTTGAGAGAGAGAGAGAGAGAGAGAGAGAGAGAGAGAGAGAGAGAGAGAGAGAGAACAAAATATTCTTACTCAGATAAGATTAAGGGGAGATCATCACTCCAGCAGATCTCTCTAGAGGCCTGCCCACTGATTAATTAGAATAACTGCAATTATCAATATCTAACCCCACAATGCTTGAAGTCCCTGGGTTCCTCTAATTCTAACAATTAAATGTAATTAGCTGAATTATAAAATGATGCTTTTTACATTTAAATGGCTTCTGTGGTTCTCGGTTTGAAAGTAGAGCTGTCATTATGCACCCGCTGTTGTTTGTTCTGAGCAGCTGTATGTCTTTATTGACTGAAGTACTGTATATAAAATCAAGCATGCCAAGCCAGCTTTTTTTTTCCATCAAGGTGGCCAAGGTTAATGCATATTTAACCTAGCATTTTACATGTCCTCTGTTTAAGGTTTCATTGGAAAGTTTAATATTTATGCTCAAACCTGGACAGCAAAGTAATCCATTCTAACTTAGTCTATTTTTAATAAATTTAATTTCCCATTCTTGTTTTTAGACAGCTAAAACTAGTGAGAGTGATTAAAAGGCGAACTTTAATATCTTCAGAATTATTAATAAATCTTCTAGATTTAAATGCTGATATCTTCAGGGCATTTCATGTTAGGCACAGAGCCCAGATCTCTCTGTGGGAATATGATGTCACTTGGTGTCTTTTCTCCCAAATAAATATATTTAATTGTAAATGATGAGGATGATGACATTTGGAGCTGCCTGTCTCTCTGGCTGTGAGGAGCCGCAGAGCCAGCTCCAACACTGCGTCTGGAATCTTTGCCAAAATTGTGATGGCCGCCTCATTTATTAAACGTGACGGAGATAAATTTCACAGCAGAGAGTCTGGTGTCCTGGCGAGAAGTGCTGACAGCATCAGTGACATTAAATTATTTCATGAAATAATTAGGCTTGTGTCTAGGTAAAGATGCCAAGCTCTTGCCCAGCTGCGGAGAGGGCACAAATACTCCTCTCAACCAAAGTTAAACTTTGTAAGGTTATTTAGAAAAATGTACATACTCAAACACCGTTATATATACATGTATATAGTTATAATTGAAAAAGAAACAGTCTAACAGTCTGAAATATATATATAGTTGCATGTGTAGTTCTCTGACGTGTTAAGGCCCAAATGTATGAAACTGCATTCATAATGGGGTTTAGCTGGATTAGACGCAACCAGGCCTGATTACTGAAAAACCCTGTTCAATCAAATCAACACTTAAATAGAACTTTTTCAACAGTAGGAAGTTGGTTAAAAGGTCTTACCCAGTAACACACTATGCCAAAGTTAAAAGAAATTCCAGAAAAGATGAGGAAAAAGGTGATTGAAATACATCAGTCCGGGAAGGGTTACACAGCTATTCCAAAGTCTTTGGGACTCCAAACGACCACACTGAGATGATCTCCAAATGGAAAAACTTGGCACAGTAGTGAACCTTTCCAGAAGTGGCCGACCTTCTAACATGCCTCCAAGAGCACAGCAACTACTCATCCAGGAAGTCAGAAAAGAGCCAAGGACAACATCAAAGGACCTACAGGTCCCTCTTGCATCAATAATGGTCACTGTTTATGATTCCACTATCAGAAAGACACTGGGCAAAAATGGCATCCATGGAAGAGTGTCGAGGTGAAAACCACTGCTAACCAAGAAGAACATTAAGGCTCATCTAAATTTTGCCAAAACACACTTTGATGATCCTCAAACCTTTTGGGAGAATTTCCTGTGGATTAATGAGTTGGAAGTAGAACTGTTTGGAAGACAGGGGTATCATTACATATGGTGTAAACCAAACAGAATTCCACAAAAAGAACATCATTCTTATAGTCAGGCATAGTGGTGGAAGTGTGATGGTGTGGGCATGCTTTGCTCCATAAGGGCCTGGGCAACTTGCAATAATTGAGGGAATCATGAATTCTTCTCTCTACCAGAAAATCATAAAAGGGTATGTCCAGTCTTCAGTCCGTAAGTTGAAACTTAAGTGCAGCTGGATTATGCAGCAAGACAATGATCCAAAGCATAAGAGTAAGTCCTAGGCCTAGAAGTAAGTGAAAGTCTGAACTCCAGTTATTGGAAGCATTTGGTTGCAGGTATTGCTGCTAAAGGTGGCACAACCAGATTTTAAGTTTAAGGGGGCAATAGTTTTTCACATTCGTGATAGGTGGTGGATAACATTTTTTTTTTTTGCTTCAATAAAAAAATAATAATAAAAACTGTATTGTGTGTTTACTCAGGCTGCCTTTGTTTTATGTTGTATTTCATTTAGTATGAGATATACACAAAAACAGAAGAAATCAGGACAGAAAAGGACAAATACTTTTTTCACAGTACTGTACAGTATATAAAAGGTGAAAGTTCCTGTTGCTCTCAGCACTGGATGGTGGTACTTAGCAAATAAAGCTTCAAACATAAAGACTTGAGTATAATATAAACAGACGTTGTGAAAGGATAGTGCTGGCAGATTGGCAGGATGAATGTGCAATAAAGAGCCTAGGGGGAAAGGGTAATTGGAATAAATGAAAGATTTGCATTAAGAAAAGGCAAAGGTGCTGCTTGCCTGCCTAATCGCCTTTTTCTTTAACAAAGAGCCTCCTTCCATATTGAGATTAAATTAAGCTGTTAAGTAGGTTGCTGTGTGTCATTGGCGCGCTAACCTCCTTCGCCCACAAGCTGAGTTCCATGTTTGGTGTACCTTCTACACGCATACAAGGTCTACAGACCAAAGGGCGCAGAAAAGCTACAGTTTTGACAAAAAAACATTGTAAATACAAACCTTTCATTTATTTTTCATAAATGTTTTTTATGTGATTTAGTACTAATACTAATACTAATTTTAATAAATGGGTTGATATGTTATCACTATACAGTATTTACTAAACAAAACCTAATGCAAAGTCACTGATGGAAAAACCTCTAAAATATATATTTTTTGGCCCTTTCTTGAATTATTTCTCTTCACCAAGTCAGCTATATTATCAGCAATCAACATTTTTCAGAAACCACATTCTGTGCTGAATACATATAAATGCCAACAAAATCTCTGTTGTTAGAAACATAGTAAACTGAAAAATATGCAAACATGGAACTGCATGCTATTAATGAATCCTGTGGCAATTATTGATTGAACAATGTTATA
Source organism: Ictalurus furcatus (assembly GCF_023375685.1). Classification (NCBI taxonomy): domain Eukaryota; kingdom Metazoa; phylum Chordata; class Actinopteri; order Siluriformes; family Ictaluridae; genus Ictalurus; species Ictalurus furcatus. The sequence goes on from NC_071262.1 coordinate 10,299,369, forward strand.
AAAACAGTTCAGTTCAATATGTTCAATAAATCATATGTAACTATGCAATGATTAATGAATAATACTATATTAACACCCAAGATGCCTAATTACTAATGAATGCTGGATAATTACTCAGTAATTAATATTAAAGTAATTGTTTGATAGTTCATTATGAACAACACAATAATTTCATAGAAGGGCGCTGTTTGCAATTTATAATACAATGCTTGGGTAATTATTTAAAAACTGACATACTCTCCATCTATTCCAAGAAAGAATTGAAAAATCCTAATTAGGATGGCACAGTAGCACAATGGGTATCATTGCTATCACCTCCTAAAATATGCCAATAGGTTGATTCTAAATCAAAATTGCCCCTAGGTATAAACTTGTGTGCTACACTGCAATAGAAGGGTGTCCCATTCAGGGTCTCAGCCAGTGTTCCCAGGATAGGCACCAGGACCATGACCATGACCCTGACAAGGACAAAGTGGTTGCAGAAGATGAATAAATGAAAATCCTAAATAATGTGTTCTTCTTTCCTTTGTTCTGGACCACCAGGGTGGTTTCTTTAAAAAAATAATGGAGTATTAGCAAATCTGTCACCTTGTGAAAGTGACCCCAAGTGGGTAGTCTATAAAAGGTTCCCACTACATCACACTTATACTCTTTCCTATTCGCAGTTTATTGAGGAGCTGATGAAGTGTATTCACTCAGTCACTCAGTATAGCGCTTTAATCATTTGACTGCTAAACTTGTTAATGGTATTGCCAGATGGGGTTGCCAGATTTTTCTTGTTGAGTTTTTCAATAACGTTTAGACCACCACTGTTAAACACAGGCACTTGACTTAAAGTCCAAAACAAGTGATAGAAAGTGCAGAGCAGAAATGGGCAGAAGTCTCGGCTGATCAGTCCCATAGAAGAGGAAGAGTGAGTGCCTTTATAATGTCGGAACGCAGACCAGAGGAGTTGGCAGTGGGCATGAATTACAGGCAAAGGCTGTTATCAATAATGATGTACAGAGCTCTGGGGAACTTTGACGTGCTATCAGTGGCTGCATCTCATTATTTAAGCTTGAGACCCATTTCTGATAGCCTGGTAGCCTGCTAACAAGCCAGATCAGAGATTAAAACAGGAGCATAGCACAGACCCAACACTGCATAGGCTGCATTCTGCTATTAAGGCTGGATCTTCCACCCAATACAGCTGGGCAGGTGCCTAATCCATTTTTGTAGAACATCTCCCCAAGTAGGTGACTGGGCTATTCCCAAATTTACCATTTTGAAGGAATGCAATGGTTTCTTCAATACAGAGGTGTGTACACTTTCTCTTGCCTCTAAAGGAAATAATGCAAGAGATGCAAGGAACAAAGCAATCCAACAGACATCACTTCAAGTTGGAGCCTAGTAAAAACATGGAGTTCCATCTTCCATTTGTACCTGGACATGTCTTTGGTCAGAAAAGGGCAAGAATCAACCCTTTAAACAATAATTTATCAGAAGTGCCAGGGATCCAAGTATAATCTGTGAAATTACAAGTGGGAGGGATCTCCCTTCTGTGTCACCACTGGCCATACTAAACACTGGAGTCAGACCCATAAAGGTATTGTACCAGACCTGCACCAATTGGCTATAGTGACAGCGGAAGAGGAGTCATTACTAGAAAACAGGCAATAGAAATTCTCTAATTCCAAAGAGCCTGGCCAAATTGATTAAAAAATTTCTAGGTTTGAAAAAAGGAGGTGGAATCCACCACATTTGAGATCTAAGATACTTAAATGTCTTCTTAAAATGACTACTGTTATGTATGCTGTGCATACCAGATGTGAGTAAAGATGATTGGCTTATAATCATTCATGAATAGTGTCTAACCATAGACCTGGAGGATGCACATTTCAGTTGCTGAAATTTCAGAGTCCAGTTGCTGTGGAGCACAGGTACAGGTCCCGTAGCTGTATTATCAACCACCAAGGGCTCACAAATTCATGTATGATAATGAGGTGACCAAACAAGGTCTGTAAATGAGCATATGCACACCTTCTGACTTTAAGAGCTGCACACCAACTGAGTAAATATAATCAGACATAAAATAGGCGGTCTTAGCAAGCCTGTACTGTCCACATGAAGGTGGTTTAGTCAATTTGGAACACCTATGACCGACAGGTAGTTGGTCTGTTTACAAAAAGACTGCAAATGTGGTTCATGAACAGGGCAAAGATAGGGCGAACATATGTTCCTGCACAATTGGCCAAATTTATAGCTATATAACCCCTGTCACTGCTATGGTTGTCAGTGCAATGCAGTGGAATGCATCAGAATGTATTTTGAACCCTCATGACGACTTTGAATGAGTGGATGATTGTCACGCCACCGGGTTCACTCAGGTTGTCTAGAATGGCACATGTGTGGTCACAATCAAGAGGTGACATATTTGCTGATCTTGGCAAGGAAATGAGCAAATGGGAATACTCCACTAGTTCTGAAGGTAACCTACTATGAAATGGCATGCCAGGTGTACTTAATAAATAAAGTCTCGTTACAGTATATACCCAATATTTAATTCCATAAGTGATTATACAAATAGGAGAAAATCTTGTTCATATGGACACAGAGTATATCCTCTGACCCTCTATATTGAGACTTATGTACTTATATTTCCCATTCTGTGAATAATTTTGCTTTACATTTGAAGCCCCACTGATCAGACACTGGGATAATTTTCCAAACAAACCATACAAATTTGACATTTACTGTTGGCTTTGTGTATTTATCGCTCCTACAGTTTTTCTTTAAGTTTACATCTCACAGTCGTGGAATGTTAGATCCTGCTGCGTGAATGAAACACATAAAGATAAACTGTACCCTATGGGCGCTAAAGAGGAAAACAATAGAACCTCCATTTCCACCTTACACTGGTGCCATGGCTGGAGGGGAGACTTGTACTCCTGATTACACAGCACAGCTCCACTTAACCCCACTAGAGACCCCCTGCTTTCCAGGAGATGGGCTTTTGGCAGGGGGGCCTCTTTGATTCCAAACACTGCATATGAGCTCCTGTCGGTCCCTGAGGGCCTCTCTGCACGTGCACTCCCACTGTGCAACACATATGCCCCTCAAAATCCTAAATTATATCAACAGTCTGCTGATATGAACACTCTCCTCTAGCTTGCTCTTGTTTCATTTCACACATACATGGTTTAACCTTGAAGTAGTTTTGTTTTTTTCAGGTTTGGTCTGCTGATTGGGTCACTTTTTGAACTTGACTTTGACATTGCCTCTACTTCTCTTTTGTCTTTTTGTTTGCATGAACAAATGCAGCTTGTGAAGAATATGCATTGATGGTTGATATAGTAATTATATGAAAGGAGAACATCACATCGCACCCTGTCCAGGGTGTACCCCGCCTTGTGCCCGATGCTCCCTGGGATTGGCTCCAGGTTCCCCCGCGACCCTGAAGAAGGAGTAAGCGGTAGAATATGGATGGATGGATGGATGGATGGATGGAGAACATCACATCTGTACATTCAGTGTCATGATTTCCCCTCGCACAAGCACTTCCAGGTTTTTTAGTGACATTGACTTTGTTTACTTTCTACACGTGAAACTGTTATGATTTTTGTCTTGTCTACACCCTTGTATTGTCATTGATTATTTCCCTTATGTGTCATTATTGTATTCAGCTGTTCTTGTAATCCCCCTGATTACGTTTGAAATTTAAACCACTTGTGTATCTATGTACTTCGCAAAGCACTGAGTGTTATCACAGTGCCAAGCCTTTGTTCCTTGTTTCTGTGCCATAGTTTTGATCCTGTTCTCCATGTTTTTCAGTTCTGATTTGCCTGTTTTATTTCCAGAGCTCCAGCACACAGCCACGTTCCTGTCCGAGGTTGATGAGGGAACCTTCCAAGCCACATTCCTGTCTGAGGTCAACGACATGGCCTCCCAAACCATTCTCCTGTTCGCGGTCGAAGAGACAGCCTCTCCAGCCATGTTCCTCTCTGAGGGCGACAAGACGGCCTCTCAAGCCAGCTTCCTATCCAAGGGCGACGAGACGGCCTCTCAAGTCAGCTTCCTGTCCGAGGGCGACGAAACGGCCTCTCAAGCCAGCTTCCTGTCCGAGGGCGATGGCATGACCAACCAAGTTCAGCTCATGCCTGTCTGTTTACATGGCCAACCAAGTTCTGCTCACGCCAGAGTCTGTTTACATAGCCAACCAAGTTCTGCTCACGCCAGAGTCTGCTGACATGGCCAACCAAGTTCTGCTCACAACAGAGTCTGCTGACATGGCCAACCAAGTTCTGCTCACACCAGAGTCTGCTGACACAGCCAACAAAGTTCTGGTCACGCCAGTGTCTGCTGACATGGCCAACCAAGTTCTGCCTCCCTGTTCCGCTGAGGACATTGCTCTGCCTTCCTGTTCCGCTGAAGATGTCATTCTGCCTTCCTGTTCTGCTGAGGATGTTGCTCTGCCTTCTCGCCCCACTGAAGCTGATGACCCAGCTTCCCATGCCTGGGTGCTATCTAGTGATAGCAAGTCTGGCAAGTCTGCCCCAGCCTCATGCCTGCGCCTTGGCTCCTTGAGGAGCTAGCTATCTGTTGAACAATGCCTGCCTCGGGACCTGAGGGGCTGTGAAGACATTTTGCCTAGAGGGCCAGGACCGCCAGGGAAGGGAGTGTTTTCTGGTGCTCTGGGAGTAGCACCTTTGTGGGGGGATTCTGTCACGATTTACCCTGGTGCAAGTGCTCGAGCATGCAGCGTGCTCTAAAAACTGAAGCAAAGCATGCAGCGTGAGCGCTAGCGTCCGAGTATTTTAGTGACATTGACTTTGTTTCCTTTCTACACGTGCATCTGTTATGATTTCTGTACTGTCTCCGACCCTCTACTGTCATTGGTTGTTTCCCTTATGTGTAATTATTGTATTCAGCTGTTCTTGTTATCCCCCTGACTATGTTTGGTATTTAAATCCCTTGTGTATCAATGTACTTCGTGAAGTATTGAGTGTTATCACTGTGCCAAGCCTTTGTTCTTTGTTTCTGTGCCATAGTTTTGATCCTGTTCTTGTCCTCGTTTTACAATTCTGTTTGCCTCATTTATGCCGGTTTGCTGATTGCCTGACCATTTGCCTTTTTGACCACACCTATGTTTCACGATTTGGATTTGTCTGCCTTTCCCTAATAAAGCTCTTATCTGAATTTGCATCTGTCCCAGCCTACATTACGTGACATTCAGGGCCAGATATAAATCGATTCAAACTATTATTTTGCCAGTTTGTCATGCTGGTTTTCACAGACGTCCTTTTCTATCACAGACATACTTTTTTGTCCAGACCTTAACTCTTGCATTTTAAAAACAATCAGCTAGCAGGTGGTCTCTTTCAATTGGCCACCTGCTACAGGTCAAGCATGCCTGAGTTTAGCTAGAAATAGGAATCTATGGGAGGAAAGGTTCAAGACTTCTTCCTGCTCAATCTTCTCTTAGCCCTATTCAGACAGGATTAAAATTACACAGAGACCTGGATTAATTAAATCATTTAAAGGTGCTCCTCTGTGATGTTATTTCTGTCCAGATTAGTTATGTCAGTGTTTTTCTCCCTCCTCCTCTAAGGAAATTACAGACCAAATTACATATTGTTTTTAACCAACTCTGTTGTCATCTGGTAATCATCTGTTCAATCCAGATACACACATCAGTGATTTTGCAGATGAGAGAGATGCAGTCTCTTATTTTATGACTGAGGCTACTCACTGCATTTAGTTGCCTAGCACAAGTATCCATTTCCTCATGTATTATTTAAATGAATGAATGAATGAATGAATGAATGATGCTTTGGAGGACTATCTTAACAGTTTACTTGGTATAAATTATATATAGGTACAATCTCAAAAATGGATAAAATAGGCTTTATATTCACATCTGCCACAATATCATGAAACTTTTAGCTTTCTAGAAATCAGTGAATGAGCAGTTGTATTGCTGTATGTTCTTCAATCATTTAATGGTAGATACTTCAGATAAAATCATCTGGGTTTGAAGACAAAACATACTAATAGAAATGTGCCTCTCAAAGAACAATTTGATTGCTGTCCAAATGAATACCTGAGACACTGCTTTTAAGTCTGATGACAGGGCAGCCCTCTGTACAGCAAGGGCCAATCTGTCTCAGGCTATCCAAGAGGCAAAGTGCAACTACACAGAAAGAATCCATAGTCACTTCAAAAACACCAACGACACAAGGTGTATGTGGCAAGGCATTCAGGCCATCACAGACTAGAAAGCTACACCACCTGTCAGTGATGATGATGCCTCACTCCCAGATGCAATGAATGATTTCTATGCACAGTTCAAAACACAGAACAACATGTCAGCAAGAAAGACTACCCCAACTCCCACCAACCAAGTAATTAATCTGTCTGCAGTAGACATCAGGAAAACACTGTCCAGAGTTAACCCACAGAAAGCTGCACGTCCTGATAACATACCTGGCTGGGTGCTCAAGGAATCAACATTTCCCAGAGCCAAGCAGTTGTCTGTGTGCTTCAAGATGACCACCATTACCCCTGTGTCAAAGAAATCATCAGTGGCCTGCCTGAATGACTACCAGCTGTTGCACTAACACCTATCATGAAGTGCTTCGAATGGCTAATCATGAAACACATAAAGAGCAGTCTTCCCACCATACTGGATCCAATATGCATACCCTCCCAACCGCTCAACAGATGACACTATATCTGCTACCATCCATCTGTCCCTGACTCATCTAGACAAAAAAGACAATTACATAAAGATACTGTTCATAGAAGTCAGTTCAGCATTCAACACAATCATCCCACAACAACTGACAACAAAGCTGAGCCTGCTGGCTTTAAACACCCCCCTCTGCAAATGGATCCTGAACTATCTCCCATCCTCATCTCCTTCTACAGAGGGACGATAGAGAGCATCCTGACCAGCTGTCTCACCGTGTAGTACAGGAACGACATAACCTCCAACCGCAAAACCCTACAGCGAATTTGTGAGGACAGCTGAAAAGATCATTGGGGTCTCTCTACCCACCATCGACACCTCTTTCAACAACCACTGCATTTGCAAAGCCACCAGGATTGTGGACGACCTCTCTCATATACTCATGGACCATTCACCATTCTGCTTCTGGCAGAAGGTACAAGAGCACCCATGCCACCACAACCAGACTCCGCAACAGTTTCTTCCCTGAGGCAGTCAGATTATTCAACACCCTGCTGCCTCCCAACACTCACCTGGGTTGTCAAACTCCTACGCCAGTAAGATTCACTGCACATTCACTAACCCAGTAAGACTCAGTACCACTGCACACTGCACTTAGCTGCATCAGACTCTTTATAATATGGAACTTGTTTTTGCTGCCAATATTGCTGCTATACTTGTGCTGTTACATTACACAATAGCTTACATTTACAGTCCATGTTCTGTTTATTTATTGTCCTGTGTATTTATTGTTTCGTTCTGTCTATTTATTGTTTTGCACTCATTTCACACTGGTGTGTATTTCACTTTATGTAGTCTTGTGTACTGTTTTGTGTTGCACCATGGTCTTGAAGAAACGTCATTTCATTCCAGTGTATACAAGCTACATAGAGGAATGACAATAAAAAAATAAAACAAACAGACAAAAAAAAAACAACCTTGACTTGACTTGAAATGTGAAAGTTTTATTCAGGAGGAGACATGCATTCTACACTTAGTTTCACCCACTAAAGCTAATCCCACCTGGACAGTGCTACTATCAGAAATAAGTTTCGTGTAGGTATGCTTTTGTTCCCCAATGTACAACCAATGACAGTGTACTCTTCAGAAGATACAAAACACATACCCTTGAGGGTTCCTCCCAAATGCCAAGGGTTTTAACCCTGAAAGGTATAAGTTATGCACACAATCAGAAGTTGTACTATCACATTACTCTTGTTTCTCAGAATGTGCACTCAGCACATAGTTGCCAATGTTTGAAGGAAATTGAAAGCAGTTTACCATGCCATTGCTCCTCTGTACATTAATACTTTATCAATATTTAATTATTTTTCCTCTTGACAAGACTAAAAGTCAAGTGCAATTATTGGAGTGTATTTCTACTCAAATCTCCACACAGGTAATTTAAAAGCTTATTCAAATGAGGAATGCTAATTAAATGAAAAATAGCAGTTGCTTTTAGACAATCCATATGGTAGGGTCTTTTAGTGGGATATAATGGAATCTTTGAATGCATTTTTCTCTCTTTGTAAGGTAATATTCAGACTTTCATAGTAGAAAATGTCAAAATTTCACCATATAAAGGGGTTTCCTGAGATATTGATGGAACGATGTAGGTGGATGCTGAATGTGCAGTGAGATTTGGCTCCACTGTTAAGTGTATATTACTGACTGTAGCATTGGTGGGTGGAGATAGAAAGAGGACTATGAATCAGACTACAAAATCCTATCAATGTCCCTGTCATCATCCCCATGAGGCCTTCAAACTATCTAGGTTACCTTGGAGCACTAACTGTACATTTTCTCTTCATCTTTTCTCCCCTTTGCTTACATATCTCCATCAGGTTGTCTAATAAAAGCAGACACTCCACCCATCCCATCTCTCATGAATACCTGCACCAAGCCTTTTAGCAATGTGCTCAGACACTTAGGTTACAGGAAGTTCATCTTATCTTTACATTCCATTGTCATTATTTTTTATCTGCATCAAATTAGAGTTGAGCAACATTTCACAATAGTCTTTTGTCTATGAATATAGATTGAGCGGGGACCAAGAAATGGTCCTTAGGGGGTATTTGCACAAATAGGATATGAAAGCCCTTGTTATCAGCACCGCAATGTTTTCCCAGATAAGAAGCTAGACTGCTGCGGGCTGATGTAAAAGGTTAGTGCTTGTGCTATACTATATAGACTTGTGTGGTATAAGTGTGTTATTCATCAAAGCTCAGTGACTTGGTGAAATTAACAGGGATAATTTGACAAATATGGTTGTTGGATGGGCATATAGTGTTTGTGTGAGTGTGTGAGTGTGTGTGTGTGGTTGGGCGTCTACATTTTGGCACATTGACTGATAAAAATATCCCTAAACTGAATCAGTCATAACATTACATTTTGTCCTGGTTTTCCTCCTGGTCTCTGTGACTCTTCTGTAATTGCCTTGTCAGTATTTGCGGTTCTCCATAAACTACTGGCTGGTAGATGGCTTTCCGTATGCCCTGCACTGGAAACAGATGTCTGAGTCAGTGGCCTCCATTAGGCTGGCTAGCACATGGGGATAACTCATTCCACCAGACCAGCCTCCGGACACCAAGTCCTCACATCTGTTAGGAAAGACAGAGTGAGACAGACGGAGAGAACAAGAGTAAGAAAGAGAGGGGAAGTTGGGAAGGTATAATGGTCTGGCATGTTGCCATGTTGTTCCTTAATCCATTACTTACTTTGATAAATCCTTTGTGGTAGACATCATTAAGTCAAATTTTGATCATCGTTTCCCCCAAAATGTAGCAGTTATCTTTTTTTCTTATTTTCTGTTTCTATACATTTGCTGTTACTGTACATGCATGCATTACTCCTCCGTTTATTCACTGTTATCTAAAATGGAGCATTCATAGGAGGGGTGAGGATGATTTCTAAATTATGTTTCTTTGTATGACATGGTGCATATAGAGAACAGATGCAGTAAAAATGGACGATATGTCTAAAATGTCTGAAACAATTTATCCCTGCAGTAAAATAATATGGGTTTGTTATTACTGTCAAACCAACTAATACTGCATGTTATACAGAGCACACAATAGCATTGCTTATTAAAATCATTGAGTCTATTTGTTATCCAGACACTGTCCAGGATGGCCTTTTGGCTGTTTTCCAAGACTTTCTTGTTTGGCAAGTGCTAATAAATGCAAGACAGGCCTCAGTGCAGATGTTTAGACAGTACTGTGGGACTGGGAGCATCACCTTGGCTCATCACCTCAGCCTCTAACAGTCTGCTCTGTCCACTAGAGGAGTCAAGCCTCAATCAACTGCGCTCTTTACTCTGAGCTGTGGCTCCATTTAATCTAATGCCTGACTCCTTCATTGAGACTGTGATTGGCTAAGGGGATGGTTCCGGCTGTCATCTAAAGGCACAGATTGTGGCAGATTGAGGTGGCGTCATGCTACCTTGCCCCGCTGAGGTTGGCGTGCATGTCACAGACACTGAGCCTGGCAGCCTAATCTGGCCCCGAAGACAATGTGCCTCTCTGAGAATGCTAATGAGAGAGGAACACCTGTTAGCCACAGACAGCCCCCACAGGGAGCCCTGGGACAGACAGAAAGAGAGAAAGTGTGCTAGTCCTCGCTAGACTATGGGTCTCCATTTGTTCTCCACTCATTTGTTTTGTGCTGACACATTAGGATGATTGCAGCTCTGTGGGTCTAGAGGACTGATAGGCAAGTTCTTTGGTTGCCTGATGGTAAAAAAAAAAAAAAAAAAAAGTTTCACTCATGGGATGCAGAATGTATTTCTCATTCCGGTTGTGTCTGTTGGAAAAATTATTTCTTATTTCTGCTGGTAATGTCGTAACTTCATGTAGCTGCAACAGTAAAATCCTCTTACATGCCTGTATTCAGCTGAAACTTATGCAGAATGCGTACAGGTTCTATCTTCACATTTCATTGTGGATAGATGTAGACTGTGTATAGATGAAAGGGTGCAAACATTTCATTACAGCTGGGAAAGGTAACAAAAATCAAATTTAGCCATTAACCCTTGTGTGTCCATATGGACATTTTTGTCTGTTTAATTTTTTAAAATAATTTTGTCTAAGTGCTCGTTAACATGAATGAGAATCCGGTGCAGGTGGTCATGTGACAGTAATGCAGAGGTGCAGTGGCTGCTGGGAACTGAAGTCCAGAGAAGCCTTCAGGATATCCATCCCAAAGGGAGTAGCGCCAGAAAACACTCCCTCTTGTCTTCACTCCCTGTCTTCACAGCCCCTCAGGTCCCGAAGCAGGCATTGTCTAACAGATAGCAGGGGCTGTCTAACAGAGCCAAGGGGCACGCATGAGATTGGGGCAGGCTAGCTGGGGTCGCTAGACAGCACCCAGTCATGAGAAGCTGGGTCATCAGCCTCAGCAGGGCGAGAAGGCAGAGTGACATCCTCAGCAGAACAGGAAGGCAGAGCAACATCCTCAGCAGAACAGGAAGGCAGAGCAATGTCCTCAGTGGAACAGGAAGGCAGAGCGACATCCTCAGTGGAACAGGAAGGCAGAGTGACGTCCTCAGTGGAACAGCATGGTGGAAATTGGTCAGCTATGTCAGCAGACTCAGGCGTGAGCAGAAATTGGTTGGCCATGTCAGCAGACTCAGGTGCACGCATAATGTTATTGGTCATGATGTCAACTGCAGACAGTAACTGGGAGTGTTCTCTGAAGTTCAGGTGTGGGGCGGTCTCTTCCACACCACAGAGAGATTGCATGATATCCCTGACCTGGCTTGAATGGCTACTGCCCAGCCAGCTGAAGAAACGAAGCTCAAGGCGGAGCCTGAGGGGGATATGACATTCCTCATGAAGCTAGAGGGGGGGAGCAATGCTCTCCGCAGGTCCGAGGTGGTAGCGAAGTTCTCCACAAGGTCAGAGGGGGAGCAAGGTTCTCTGTGAGGCCAGAGGGGGGATGCGTGGTTCTCCGTGAGGCCAGAGGGAAGAGAGATGCTCTCCATGAGGGTAGAGGGAGAAAAGATGCTCTCTGCATGGGCAAAGGGAGGAGAGATGCTCTCTGTGAGGGCAAGGGGAGGAGAGATGCTCTCCACGAGGGCAAAGGGAGGGGAGATGTTCTCCGTGAAGCATGAGGGAGGAGAGATGCTCTCTGTGAAGCATGAGGGGGGAGCAATGTCCTCCGTGGAGCAAGAAGGGGGCACGACATAGGGCACAAAGCAAAGAAAATGAGCAACGTCTTCAGCAGGGCATGGAGGCAGAGCGACGTCCTCAGCTGAGCAGGAAGGTGGAGTGATGTCCTCAGCTGAACAGGAAGGCGGCGCAACGTCCTCAGCCGAGCAGGAAGGCGGAGCGACATCTTCAGCAGAGCAGAAAAGCAGAGTGATGTCCTCAGTCGAGCAGGAAGGCGGCGCAACGTCCTCAGTTGAGCAGGAAGGCGGAGCGACGTCTTCAGCAGAGCAGGAAGGCGGAGCGATGTCTGAAGCAGAGCCTGGCATAGTGATGTCCGAGGCAGAGTGGGGAAGAAAAGCGGAGCTCTTGGCCTCGCAGCAACCTCTTCAACTGAACAGACAGACTGAGCGGAGTCCTCAGCTGAACAGGAATGCTTAGCAGTGTCCTCAGCTGAACAGGAATGCTGAGCAGCATCCTTAGATGAGCAGGGAGGCTGAACGACATTCTCCGTCGACTTGACATGCTGGGGGGGAGGGTGGGAGATCGTTCCAGCCTGGTTGGAAGGCTCCCCTTTGGCATACCCCATGACGGAGTACATCACATTGAGCCATTTAATTAGGGAGAATTTCCCTTCGTTCTCTCACCTTGGTTTCTGCCTTTCATACAGGGCCTCTTGGATCCTGAAAAATTCTGCTGCATCCATAGTAGGTCTTACTTTCTGTCACGATTTCAAGGCAGAGACAGATGCAAGTGCAGATATAAAGTTTAATAAAATCAAACCAAAACACCAGAACACTATGAACACATGATAATGAAAACAAACACAAAACAATGCATACGAGACAAGAGAGAACAACATGGCAACAGAAGACAATTAAAGCAAGACAAAGAGTGCAGTGCAAACTGTGACTATATACACACAAGTGCTCACGAACATGAATGAGAATCAGGTGCAGGTGGTCATGTGACAGTAATGCAGAGGTTCAGTGGCTGCTGGGAACTGAAGTCCAGAGTTCCTTTGGGATAACCATAACATGTTGCTAATCATTGACATATCAAAGACTGTATAAATAAAAGAAAAAAAATTCTGCTTAACATTTAGTATATGGAAAATAATTATTATTTTTATTTTTTTCATAAAAAAAAAACACCAAAAAAACATGTGTGGCATTATGTAAACAAATCAGAGTTTAAAGGGTTACAATTCTGAAAATGAATAAACGTTTGGTAATTATGATTAGAACTGATGCTGGAAAAAAAAATCGGCATCAATGAAAGTGGAAAAATATATTAATATATAATATTTTTATTATAACAGTTTTTGGACCTGGACATTTTTGTACTCTATGGACCTATGTGTAACTATTTTAATTGACACACAAGGGTTAAAGGATTACATTGTTATTACTATCTAGCAAAGCAAACATAGGTCCAATTGCTCTCCTTCTAACTAGAAACCTGTTGTCCCATGAAATGCTGAATAAATCACATAACAGTCATATTAAAGCTTTTGTAGTTTTTTGTAAGTCACTTTACATTTGGCTTGCCACTGTTTTTTTAATTATTTAATTATTTTTTAACATTTTTACTGTACCTGAGGGAATGTGCTATGGGACGTAGTGGATGATATCATATGACTGCATGATGGAACTGAAGGTGCAATTGCCCCCTTAATCCAACTGCCCCGTCCCCCCTTCCCCCCCCAATCCAATTGCCCCCCCCAATCCAATTGCCCCCTCAATCCAATCTCACCAACTTGTAACATGCAGATGATAAGTTAAGTATCTTCATGTTTTCCAATCTTCCTCAGGCCAACTTGAAAACAAAAGAGCTTTTCTTGGGTTGAGGAAACATCACATCAGCAATGTAGCCAAGGTGTGGGATTGTTATTAGCCAGATGTCTGGATATGTGTACATTTGATTCTCAAACATTCCCACTTAAATAAAGCTAACTATTGTACTGACATGCAGTCCACACATACAGTCATGTATTTCTCAATCTCTTTATTGAGCTACCTGCAGATGCAGTGTCTCCTTTATCTAAGTCTCAGGCAGACTGTGTATTCAATGAGGTGTCATTTTTCTTTTCCCCACTATCTGCTTTTCCTTTTCCTCAGTTCACTCAATAGTACATTACAGTACAAATGAGGCAATTAATGGCAGTGGAGGCTTTCTTGTCCCCAGACGTAGACCTGGGAGTGTTTGGGAGGAAGCTGTCAGTTAGTCAGGTGCTGTGATGGGACATCATGGATCAACCAATTATCTAACTCTGATCCTTCCATTTGTCTACTTCACTTGAAAACCAATGTAGGCTGCAGTCATTATACATGAAATACTCCTCTTATATAAAATATGACGGATTGCAGAGCACTGCTGTGGTTGAAATGATTCTGAGACACCAAACATGACTCTGAGAACATTTAAGAGTTCAGTTCAGTTTTTTCCATGATGTTGTTTGTCAGTTGTTGAAGTGACAGGAAACTTTATGCCCTCAGAGAATAATACAATAATGTGAACAACCCACTTCCACTGCTCTTGTCTCTGACTTACCTTCAAATATTGCATTAATTTCCAGTTCCTATATAATCCTTAAAAAAAGTGTGTAAGAATTGTGTGAATTCTTATCTCCCTCAAACTCAAACATGTTTATTAAACAGACAGGTACAATTAGCCTGTAGTGTGTGTTCTTGTGATGTGTGGTGTAATGAGGACCCAGCTGTTGACAGATGTCTTCACAAAGATGGTGCAATGCTGAGACTGATGACTCATTGACAGCTACTGCACTTCATTCAGCTTGGCAAGAAGGGAGAGCTAGTTGCCAATCTCAGCCTGACTGGCATAAAGAATATACTACTTTCTATTTTATCAAACAGACACTGTCAATAGGACTCTTCAAACTTGCTTATATGTCTCAACTTATACTCACATTGATTATGACGAGTAAGGAACAGTGGACCAGATCCTCCAAGGTTTTATCTTGTTCCACACATCAGGGGACACGCTGACACTGGCTATGTTATGTACCTTAAACCAGGGGTTCTCAAACAAATTATTGAGCTTTGGAATAAATCTATTCAATTCAAAATGGGTCATTAAAATAAACTAATGACTACAAAAAATACTCAATGATAAATATAATGACATGTAATGGTGGGTTGTGATTTCCGGTAAAGTTGCATGGAAACTGGTAAAATGTTTGACAGAAAAAAGCAATTCTTGTGTCACTGGTTATTTCTTTGTCTGCAATAATTCACATCTAAAACATCATTTTCCTTTCCCCCAAACTAGCAAGTTAGTAGCAATTTAATTGTGCTATACAATCAGGCAATCCTCTTAGCAATATCTCTGTATACCAGAATTGGTCTTTATCAGGATATGGCTGTTTTCAAAAAGATTTCAATTTTGCAAATATTTATGTATGCCCTCATATCTTCCATGGCTTTGCAACAGGAGTCGTCACAAACATTGAAAGCCTGTTAATCTTACTGGCAATATGAGCCAACCTTTTCCCATATGATCAATTTGTCAGAGTGCCAGTAAAGGAAGGGCACCTTGGGGCTGACTGCTGGTCATTTCTCTGTCTCTGACAGACTTCTCACCGGACCGGAGAGAAACAAATGTGTTCCACTCAGTTAGCACCTTTCCACAACCCTGTCAGCACTGCTCATTAGTCAAACACTGCTTCCCAGAAAATATGACACGGATCGCTTCTGCCATGTCTGTGGTCAAAACCTTGCTCACAGAGCTGGCTGGATTTGGCAGTGCTCTCATACAAACTGTTCTCTGTAGACTCTGCAGGGTTTTTGAGGAATGGCAAAAAGAGGCTCATGAATCAAATTTCATGCTGAGAACTTATGCCTCTAGGTGTTGTCTAGGTGTATAAGGAAGATAAGTAGGGAGTGACATTATTTCATCAATTGGCCTAGCTCCAAGCTGCATGTATTAAGGTGATCAGGAACTGATCACTCGTTTTTATTCATATTTGTTCACAGGTGTATTTTGTGGTACATGTGAATTTGCAGTTTATTATGATTAAATAAAATACTGAAGCAGGTCATGAAGTCAAACAGTTATAAAGGTATAATCATGAAGGTTTTTGTCTATTTAAATGCTTAATATTATGCAACTGTATTACATTCCATACTACCATGATCCCTGTAAAATACCTGATCTGCTTTGAAAAGTAACTCTTTAAAAGTCCAAGCCAAATTTAGATGAATAAGCACTGCATTAGTTGTATAAGTGAATGCATATGACTACAGCCATATATAGCCCTGATGTTAATAAGGAGGAGAGAACGCAGACGTTTGGTTGCTGCAAGCTCTTTAATCTAGTGAGATGCGTGCTTCTCCTAAGCATTCTCATTATCTCTGTAAAGTACAGAAGTACTTGCAGGCTTTGCACATCTTGACCTGGTATGCATTTGTGCTTTGATGTGATGCTGACATGAGTATATGGGGTGAAGGTGGTATTAACTGCTGAGTACAGCTTAAATATTGATATTTACAGTATACCTACAGGCTGTGATTTAATATGTGCAGGGCTACATTTGTTATGCACCATATCCTTTTGCCATATATTTTTTTTTACTGTATTAATTTCTAGCTGCAGCCTGAAAACTACTCTTCCTGTAGAACTCACAAATCACCTCTCCACTGTGCTTTCAGTTATATCCAAAATTATTGTAGTCAGCATTACAAAATGAATAGCCTATCTGGACCAATGATCATTATATTAGCATGTAAGACAAAATTCTACAAAAGTATATAACTAGAGCTTTGTTTATTAATAATAATCTATCCAGCAGTTTTTTCCACAGTTTTGATTCATTATACACTTGTAAGAACTCCTCAGTGGACTGCGATGGACTGCGGACCTGGAATCACTCATTGATGTGGCTATCCGAGTGGATCATTGTCTCCGAGAACGACAACAGGAACGAAGTCAGGAGTACAGTGCATATAGCCCGCAGGAGGCCACCAGCACCAATGCAGACTCAATGATTTGGAGGAACCGGATTAACCTGGGCAGAAATTGAGCAGCGGATGAGGGAGCTACGTTGTTTGCACTGTGGAAGGGCTGGTCATTTCTGATTCGACTGCCCTGAACTGTCAGGAAAAGCCAACTCTCATGCGGGAAAGGGGGAACTGAAACGGGAGTAGAATATTCCCTTCATCCTGTGACCTCTGGAGTTATGATCGCAGCCACCATCCTCCACGAGAACCGGCATCACCAGATTGGCGCTTCCGTTGACTCTGGGGCTGCTGGAAATTTCTTGGATCTAGGTGTAGCCAGATGTAGGGGCATTCCATCAATGCCCCTGCAGAGACCTCTACCCATCATGGCCCAAGATAGCAGATCTCTGGGGTCGGGACAGGTCAGTCACTGCACTCCATCCCATCAGTTTGAAATTTGGGATCATAATGAACTAATGCAATTAAAAATTTTTTTAAAAAAATTCCAGTCACCTGAACTCTCCATAGTTCATGGGTTTCCCTGATGGAAGTTGCACAACCCACATATTGACTGGTACAGGGGGATAATTAAATGGTGGGGAACTAACTGCCATGTTTCTGCTTTCTCCTTCTGTCACTCCTCCAAGACACAGGAGGTGTCCCCAGGACCCTTATCAACTCCAATTATCAACTTGCTGAAGACCTCAGAGAGCAAGTCCCAAGCCACCACTCTTCCTATGCATAGGCCATATGACCGCGCTATAGACTTGATCCCTGGAGCATGCCCACCGAGGCATAGAACTCCCTCTCTGCTCTGGAGAGGGCTGCTATGGGGAAATACATTAAGGAGGCCTTGGGTAATGGGTTCTTTTTCATTGAGAAGAAGGACTGGGACCTCAGGCCCTGCATAAACTACAGGGTCTTCAACCACCTCACCATTAAGTATTGCTACCCCCTGCTGCCCCTGTAGCTACTACCTTTGAGATCCTGCAGGGTGCCACCATATTCCCTAAGCTAGATCTCCATAATGCCTACCATCTGGTCAGGATTCTAAAGGGGACGAGTGGAAGATAGGCCACTATGCGTTCATGGTAATGTCATTTGGCCTGGTCAACACACCAGCCGTCTTCCAGGCATTCATCAATGTCCGGTGGGAAATGCTGAAGAGGTTCGTTTTTGTCTATCTTGACGAAATCCTGATTTTCTCATGTAATTATCAAGAACATATTCAACATGTCCAACAGGTTCTATCTCAGTTACTTAAACAAAGCATCTTCATCAAGCTGGAGAAAAGCAAGTTTCATGTGTCCTTAGTCCCATTTCTTGGCTTCATCGTCTTCAAGGGCAGCCTCCAGATGGACCCTGGCAAGGTGCGTGCAGGAATGACCTCAGCCCCGTTCCATGAAGCAGGTACAATGCTTTCTTGGGTTTGCCAATTCTTATAGAAGGTTTATAAGGAGTCTAGAACCCATCCTCAAGGACCATGTCACAGGTTTCTCCCAAGGTAATAGTCATTCTGGTGGTGGTGGATAGATTTTCTAAAGCATGTCACCTCTTGCCATTACCCAAACTTCCCACAGCAAGCCAGACTGCAGAGATCCTACTGCAACATGTGTTTAGAATTCACGACTTCCCCGGATATGATCCACCCTACATTTTATGTCTCTCGATTAAAGCCTGTTGTGTGTTCTTCTTTGACCTCGGCTCGTAGACTGGCCCCAGCTGGCTGCATCATCATTGGATGACCAGCTTACACAGTGCGCAGGCTGGTGAATTTGCGCTGCGTCCATGGAAAGATGCAGTATCTGGTCGACTGGGAAGGTTATTTCCCAGAGGAGCACTCATGGGTGCCTGCTTGAGGCATTCTGTACCCGACACTCATTACGGCCTTTCACCGCACCCAAAGGCTCCATCAAGGGAATGTCAGGAGCCATTCCTAGTGGGGAGACTCCTGTCAGAATTTCTCACTTCGATGCCCCTCCTGGTTGTCAGGGGGCACCTCTTTCCAGCCTCATGCTGAACCTTGCTATTCATTAGGTCTGATTTGTTACACCTGGGTTTTCCTTTATTTAAGCAGCCTTGGATTGTGCTTCATTGTTCAGTCTTGAGCCAATGTTACTTGTTGCCTGCTACAGGCTAAGTCTGTGTAGTTCATGTTTTTGGGCCCTTGTGTCTGCTTTTCTTTTTTTTTCCTTTATCATTGCTTTTTTCATCAGTAAAGACTCTATTGTGGATTATCTCTACCTTCTTGCCTCTGCTGTTGGATTCATTATTTGGGGAATATCTCTGCCAGTAAACTCAGTGACTTTGTACATGAGAGATCTGGGTTTGATTCCCACCTAACACAGACTTGTTACAACACTAATCCTGGGCAAAATCTATTGAAACTGCATTTAGGAGTGTCAGACAAACTATTAAGGATCGACAATTAACTATTAATTCAATTACTTGAACTATTAATTTATTGACAAGTTATGTAAACAATATATTTGAGATGAAATTAAAAGTTGTCTATTTATAGATTTTTACAAAAGATAGAGGCAGATAGAGCCTCCCAGAAAGCACTCTTGCATTGAATATTTTATGAAATAATTTATCTGTTTTATGTACATTTTCTTCTACATTTTCTGTAATTATTAAGCCAATAATCTTCAACTAGTCAGGTAGAGTTGTGCAGAGTCTACCTTAAAAAAACAACCAAACCAAAAAAAATTATATATTGGTCTTCATTGAGTATCTATCATCCAAAGACACCACTCTCCTCCTAGTAATGAATACTTAGTGCTTCAAGTCAGGAATTATTTGGGTGTCTGTACAGGCTCAGATGCACATTGCCAAGAGTGGCACAGTGCTGCAGACCAAGTGCTGTTTTGCTAATAGCAGTGAATCAGCGAGGCAGCACCGAGCCTCTAACTGCTTATCAAGGCCGGCGTCAGTGCCAGCATGGCAGCTGCTGAACACTAATGCACAGACTTCTTGCGAAACATGGACGGGTCACATGGTGATCCTGACGCCAACTGTGAAACTAAGCGTATGTAGAACGGTACATCAGAGCCACAGTGAAGTGTCTACTCTAGCAATTAAATGAAAAAAATTGTCTAATGTCAGCTAATTAAAATTTAGTTATTTGTTGGAAATTAGGCTCAGACCTGTTCATGGTTTTTTTTTTTTTTTTTTTTTCCAGTGAATACTCTCGGCACAGATAAATCAAGTGTTCCACTGGGTTTTTCTGTCTGAGGCAGGGGATGTGGAGGTTCTGTGGGCTTTGCTGTTGATTCAGCACTGTCTCGAGCATTGCTTTCTACTTTGGTGTAATGAAAGCACAGGAGAGAGACGGTCCAGAAAGGAAAACAACAGACAGATAAAACAGGAGCTATAAAACCAGCCAATTTATTTGGCTTCTCTGAAAAAAAAATCAAGTGGAAGGTACTGTATGTGAACTGTTAGATAAAACTTTTGGGTAGATTGTAGCTTACAGGAAGACAAACATGGAGAAGTGTATAGCTTGGGGGTTTAATATCTGAAGTGTATATACCCTTTGACAACCAGGAAAAAAGACAGTATGTAGGTACTCTTTAAAAAGTATAGTTTCCCTCCAGAAATATGATACAATATGATATAGTAAATGTGCAATATGTAGGCAATGCACAAGTTAGTTTTATTTTTTAAAAATCACATCATTCTTTACTACAACCATATGGTTTGACAAATTTGGGCTTAACATATATCTTTCTATTTTATACCCACACACAAATATGCACAATACACACAACACCAGCACCCCTAAGCCAGAGGAATACATGAGCAAATGTACATTATGCAGCCCAAAATGCTGACACACCAGACTAATTGAAGCTGGCTTTTTGCATTACTGATTTCCATCATTGAAATGCACAACTGACTCCCAGAGATAACCTCAGCCAATGTGGCAATGGACCAAATAACAGTGGCCAAGGTTAGGCCATCAGCTAGTGCTAATGACTCCTCTCAGGGTAAAGAGATACAAAGAGTTAGAGAGAAAGAGAAGGAATGAGATAAATGAGAGTGAGTTATTCAGTTGTTTTTATTTCTAGGTAAGTTAATCTTTTTAAATGTAAATGACTTGCAGGCACAATTAACTCTGACACAGATAATCACATGTGTGTTCATGACAAATTGCATTAAAAATTATTTAAAATGCATCCTGTTTTCATGTTCTAGCTTTTAATACAATGTATGCAGCTTTACACTACACCACATGCTCATTACCAACGTAAGGTAGACTCACGATTGAAAGTATCATCTAGCTCTCTGCTCTGTTCAAGTGTTTCTGACTTTGTTAGGAGGTAGAGGCTCAGTGGACTTGTCATTTGATTAAATTTCTGTTGACCTAAGCACACGACGCAACACCTACCAATACATGACCAGATTGGAGTTGTCATATTTATTGTATAATCTGATGAATGGGAGTGCTGTGACACAGTGCAGCTCAAATCCAATCTTCCTCAGCATGCTACAGCTCAGGGTCTGCAGGGATCCAGGTGGGAAACTTTATAAACAAGCTTAACTGAATAGTATCCTGAGTGCTGGATATGAAAACTGGAAATGTAGGCAGAGCAAACAAAACTGCAAATGATTAAATTTTCTTGAACATGTTTGAAATTTAAAAATTGTCATCTTTGTTATGTTGATCCTTGTGAGGATGTATCGCTTAATGGTTTCACAGTCCTGTAGGAGCCTCTGAGCTAGGCCCGGACTTAGGCTCTTTCCCAGATGAGGTTTTGTCATTAGAAATGACGTGTTAAGCACTATTTTACTTTGATGAAAATAGATGCTGCTGAGCCCAGCAATGAGAGAAATAATTAGAGCAGGTATGAATGGGTTGTAACACATTGAGCGTTTTGTGGTCTCCAGTGTAGGTTATGGATTAGCAAACTGGAACGTTGCTCTATGGGTTTCACATTCACCATATTTTCTTCCTTTTAATTCAACCTTTTGCTCTTGTTCTCTGATTGTGTCCCTTTCACCGAATGCCCCATGACATGCAGGCCTGTGGGCTTTGAAATATCCATACTTCAACAAATGGATCCACTTTGAATGCTGCAGGGGCATTTAATATCGCACTAAGTACAAAGAGATCAAAGAGATGTGAAAAAATGAAGAAAAAGAATGTTCTCCTTTAAATACCCATGCCATAGAGTCAGGGAAGTCCATTATGTATTACTGAGATCATTAATTTCTTCCAAAAAATATCTCCTTGGGTGAGAATTATTCTCATGCAGTGCTCTTGAGAGTCTCCGTCTCTCTTCGTCTCTCTCCCTGTTAGTTCCAGTGCCTTGGGTGACATAGCTTTCATATTTCAGCTCTCCTGGGAGTGTACAGCTATGAGCTATAGACGTATATGTAAATTTATCTTCACACTGGTGCTATGATGGAGTCACTTATTGATACCGGAGTAGCTTTTTCTCCGTCTTTTTTTCTTTTAGGATACTACTCTTTACCGTGTTCCTTGTCTCCAGTTACTAAAATCTAACCTTTAGATGTCACCTTTAGATGCTTTCAGACTGAGAACGTTTTTAGCTGTTCTATATGCAGTGTCACTAATAATTCTATTAAAAGCCCCAGGAACGTATTTGCAGAAGGTAATCTTTCTTGTCTGCATATAGACATTTCACAACATTTTTGCAGAAATATTTTTTCATAGAGCACCACAACATATTATGACTAATTGTAGAGTCTGATATATTCAACCCAATTACGTGTCATTAAGTAGTTCAGTGTATTCAACTTCTCTTGTCTTGTCCACGACTCTACTTTCCCACTTTCTCAGTAATTAGCAATTACTGACCCATTTTATCTGTGGTTTTGATATTAGAAGAAGAAATTTCCCTTGCCGATTGTCATCCTAATAGACTCTGATGACAAGGTCTTTGAAGAATTGATCAAAGTACCACGCCTTTGATGGATATGTTTTCTTTGGCTGAGGAAGCAAGAATCAAGAAACAAGAATCATCTCTTTGAAATTTTTTACTTCCCTTCTATTGTTTTTTTTTTTTTTCCACATCAAATGACTGTGCTTTATTTTACACATTTCATTATAGCCAGTATAGTCACAGGTCTGACACTCCCAAACAACCCTTCACTAAAGCCAAGATACTAAAGGTACAACCATTTTTCATAATGTCAATCTTTTTTTTTATTTTATCTTTTTGGATAAATCACATCTATAACATGACTTCTCTTAAACTGTAGCAATAAACTTTTGACCACTGGCAACCACCACAATAACTAAAACCTAGCACCTTAAGCTCCACCTACTTGGCACAATTATATTATGTCATATATTCCTGAAAGCCTTTTTCACTGATAAATACTATATGGTCAAGTATATGGACACCTGAACAATCACACCGATATGTGTTTGTCGAACATCTCAATACAGATTTAGTCCCTCTTTGCTGTTATAATAGCCTCCACACTTCTGGGAAGGCTTTCAACTTGATATTGATATTGGAGTGTGACTGTGGGAATGCCAGAAGAACATTTGTAAGCTAAGGTACTGATGTTGGGCGAGGAGGCCTGGCTTGCACTCAGCATTTTAGTTCATCCCAAAAATTTTCAAGAGGTTGAGGTCAGGGCTCTGTGCAGGGCCCTCGATTTCTTCCACACCGACCATGGAAAACCATGTCTTTATGGACCTCGCTTTGTGTTTTGTCATGCTGGAATATGTCTGGACCCCTTAATTACAGTAAAGGGTCATTATTAATGCTACGACATAGAAAGTCATTCTAGACCATTCTGTTTGCTTGACAAACTTTGTAGCAACATATATGATGTGATGGTCTAGTGTCCACATACATTTGGCATATAGTGTATATGTTTATAAGTTTATCTGTCATTGTGATTTATGCACATGTAAATTACATTTATAAGCATTGTAAACCACACAAACATTAAACATTAAACATTAAACCACACGTGAAACAGAGTTTCTAAAAATCACTTTTTTCTATATTCAAAAACAAAAATAGCAGTTTCAGGTACAGAAGAATTTCCCGAAAAGTTGATTATTGTTGGATTTACATTTTAGATTTTATACTAAAAATGGCATAAAATATTTTTTTAAAAAGCATATGGTAAATATACAGTATTTGTAAGACTGTGAAATCTATTGCTGTAATTACTCTTTATAGATGATCCTATTCACCTGTAGTGTCTAGCCTCAAGAGAAAGAAGGCTTTTATTTGCCATTATGAAACACGTTTTGTGCGTGTATGAGCTAGTGGGATGATCAGAACATCCTGAATTATCAAATACAGTACACTGACTTAAAAGAGAGGACCTTCTTTTAAGATGTGCCAAGTCAAGAGAGGCTAAGCTTGTTTGATCAATAATTCAAACCTCAAGATGACATGGCTCTCTATTGCAGTTTTGTGAATGTCCTTCAGGTGGCATTGAAGATGAAAAGCTGGGGTTGGAAAGCATGTGTGCTTACATGTGCATAAGACTGTCCTTAGTAGAATATTATATGTAGTTCAAGTGTGTGTGTTTCAAAAGCCTGAACTCTTCTTTTCCAACTGGCTCTTGATACATTTACATGTTTGGCCTTCCGCACAACTGCACTGTGTGTATGTGTGCACAGTTGTTAATTGATATCCATGAGTGGGCTATGTAAGTGTGTTGTCTCCCTGAATATCTCTGTATTTACTAGCAGGAGGTTGTCTGTAATTCGGTGACAAGCCCAGCTCAATACCTCACTAATCCCAATGGACAGAGCTCCTGATTCACACCTACTTTAATAATAAGCCCTGACTCTATACTCACCCTCTCTCACCCTATAGTATAAGGTGAAAACATGGTGTGCTGAGAGAGCTAAATCCAGGCAGCCAAAATGTTATTGGCGAAATTGTTGCCAACTAATTATAGGCCACTTTGTTAGTGTGTGAAAACTTATCTCACACAGTTGCTGTGTTTGCTAGAATCTCTTGCCAAGATATAATGTTGGACAGTGTGAGCAGGAGAGAGAAGGAGAACAAGTCTAGACATAGATGCATACAAAGAGATAGAAATACAGAGAGTGGGACAAAGGGACAGACAGACAAAACAAATAGAAAAGTGAGAGAGAGGAAAAAGAAAACTAGACAAATAGAGACAGAGGGCCTGAAATGTTAAGAAGAAGAAGGAGGCTTTATTGTCACACATACATTACAGCACAGTGAAATTCTTTTCTTTGCATATCCCAACTTGTTAGGAAGTTGGGGTCAGCACACATGATCAGCTAAGGGGCCAGCAGTGGCAGCTTGACAGTGCTGGAGCTTGAACCTCTGACAGTCTGATCAGTAACCCTGAGCCTTAACCATTGAGCCACCACTGCCCTATGTTATGTAAATTTATTAAGCTGTTTGCACCAGTTTTCAGACACCAAGAGGCCACATTAGTGTAAAAAAAAATGTGTGATGCATATAAAACTGGTGTACCAACTTAAATGTGCAGTTAATCATGTACCAAAGCAACAAGCAAAGTACGCCTCTCCACATCATACATATGCATTTGCGGAAGGATTGAGCAAAAAAAGTGGAAATCCAGCATAAAAAAGGATGAAAAATGTGAAGAGCACCTGATTACATATTCCATTTAATGAACTAAACTTTGGGCAATTAGCGGCATCCATTTTTGCATGTGATTTTGTTCACCTTCGAAACACCAGGTGTAAATTAGTGCTATATGTACAGACAAAACGTGTAAAACCATTGACTCTAAGCAAACAAAATGTTTTAATACACCTTGTCACACAGGCAACCCTGGTCATAGCACATAAGTCATGAACAATCCATTTCCTCACCTCTAGCAAAGAAAGTCAACGAATTAAATATGTGAAATTGCTCATTTGTAGGAGCCACATGCAACCAAAAAGAACTGAGTACTGTTTAATTGCACACTTTTATATAAAGTAGCTTCTGTACACAGCAGTCTTTTCATTATTGCACAGGGAATCTAGAATGCATAACAATGCCCTCTACACCGTTTACTTCTTGTTGTTCATTTAATAAGATCTTCTTTCATTAATTATCTCTTTGTTACTAAACTTTGTTCTTAGTCCTTTGATGGCTCAGTGGTTGATCTTTTTCAACCATTTCATGGCACAATGGCAGTCTCTGGCACAGTTTGTGGGATGAGCTGCATCAAGTCGTGCTTTGTACAGTATCTCACCTCCTCACCTATGTACATCTTGACCCAGAGAGAGAAAGGGTGTGAGAAAAGAGTGATAGATACAAGACAGATGTGGTGATAGAGACAGAAGAGAATCTTAGAGTGAGCACACTGGGAGCAGTGATGACTATAGAGCAGAGATGTCGTAAGGCAGCACGTGCATCTGAAATGGCAGCAGAAGATTTCAGTCCTCCACAGTAACATGCATAGAACCAAACTTCCTGTATCTCCGTGCTGCACCTCTGCTCTTCATTGGGGAAGCCATTCAGCTGTGATATGACGAGCAGAAAGACAGAAATGCACACTTATATCTTTAAACAGAAAAAATTTACAATAGTGTCATTGCTCAATATGATGTTGCATGATTATTCTAACAAAAACTGTTGAAAAGCTGCATAATCTGGTTTAGAATAGGCTGACATAATGGATGACGATTGATGTAATAGTGAACATATCATTTCAGTCTTTTTATATCAGTCTTATATTACACATTTGCTCAAATACTGTGACAGTTCTTCACAGCTGATGTGCTACACATTCCAGTTATACTGAAGTTCATAAAAAATAAAAGTCTGAACATTACAAAGCCTTTGGTTTCTTTCTCTCTTTTTTTCCTTTCCTTTGTCTTTCTTGGGACCTTTGTGGGACCTTGTGACTAAAAACTATTTTTAATATAATTGTTAACTATTAAGGGTGCACGGTGGCTTAGTGGTTAGCACGTTCGCCTCACACCTCCAGGGTCCGGGGTTTGATTCCTGCCAGGGCCGTGTGTGCGGACTTTGCATGTTCTGCATGTTCGCATGTTCTCCATGCATATTCTGCATGGGTGCTGCGGGGGTTTCCTCCAGGTTTCCTCCCCCAGTCCAAAGACATGCATGGTAGGCTGATTGGTGTGTCTAAAGTGTCCGTAGTGTATGAATGGGAGTGTGTATGTGATTGTGCCCTGCGATGGACTGGCACCCTGTCCAGGGTGTACCCTGCCTTGTGCCCAATGCCTCCTGGGATAGGCTAAAGGTTCCCCCGTGACCCTGAAAAGGAGTAAGCGGTCGATGGATAGATGGATGTTAACTATTAATGTTGTGGAAAAATCCCTCCAACCAAAGTCAAAAAATGTCCAGAGGCCAGGAGTTATGGATGTCAAAAGAAATTAAACTTTATTTAAAACAATAAAGTGAGACATTAGTCACACAGAAAGTGTGAATTATGCAAACACACAAATGCCGTTTTATACCTTACTGCAACAGCAAGCTCATTCAAGGTGGGGTTTTACCTTTTCTCATTAAAAAACAGACCAATCTTCTTTGCCACAATTAATTATTCATGTCTATATGATATCTTACATTTGTGGCGCATGAGTAGTTAATTGCCTTTTAGAAAGGTTTTATAAGGCCAACGAATTTTTACTTTGTCCCAAATTCACTTCTACACCTTAATGAATTTCTGGCTCTTACCCAATTCACTTCCGCTACCTTCATGATTTTCTGGCTTTTGTCCCAGCCCTGTGCTTGAGGCCTTACCTCAGCCCGATACTGGTCTGCAAGCTTCAAAGTGGTCTTAATTGGAAAGCAGTTTCAGTGAATGTCTAAATGCTAATGCTAATACTAATACCGTGCCAACCTTATTATAATATACAATCCCCTCCAAAAGTCTGGCAAGACCAGTTCTATTGTTTTTTGATATACACTGGGTTTGTGATCAAAAGATGAATGTGAGACAGTAGATCAGAATTTTAGAATCAAGAATTTTTAATTTCTTGATCTCTAGATGTGTTAAACAACTTGGCACCTTTGGTGGGTAGCACACAATTTTTAGGGGAACAGATTGGCACAGATAACATTAAAGTAAATGAAAGTAAACAGCACTTAATATCCTATGCAATAACTGCTTCAAGCTGTTGACCCAGTGACATCACCAAACTATTGCTTAAGGTCTGGTGATCGACTTGGTCAGTCTAAAAACTTTGTTCCCCCGATGAAGTCCTTTGTTGAGTTGTCAGTGTGTTTTGGGTCATTGTCTTGTTGCATGATGAAGTTCCTCCCAATTATATTGGATGCATTTCTCTGTAAATTCTCAGACAGTATATTTCTGTAGACTTATGAAGTCATTCTGCTGCTACCATCATTAGTTACATCATCAATAAAGATTCGCCATGAATGTACCTCCACCGAGCTTGACTGATGAGCTTGTATGTTTTGTATCATGAGCAGATCATTTCTTTCTCTAAATTTGGCCTTTCCATCACTTTGGTAGAGGTCAATCTTGGTTCCAGATTTTCTGTGGCTCATCTCTGTATTTATTTGTGAATTCTAATCTGGCTTTCTGATTCTTACTGCTGCTAAGTGGCTTGCATCTTGTGGTATTGCCTCTATATTTCTGCTCTCAAGTCTTTTTCAAACTGTGAATTGTGATACCGTCACCCCTGCCCTGTGGAGGTGGTTGGTGATGTCACTGACTGTTGTTTTGGGGTTTTTCTTCAGAGATCTCACAATGTTTCTGTCATCAACTGCTGTTGTTTTCTTGGGCCGACCTGTTCAATGTCTGGTTGTTAATACACCAGTGGTTTCTTTCTTTTCCAGTACATTCCAAATTGTTGTATTGCTATGCCCAGTGCTAAAATAATGGCTCTGATCGATTTTGGGGGTTGAAACAAAAGGTGCCATGTTCTAAGTTCTTTAACACATATAGATGTAAATATGTCGAAATGAAATATCTTCTCATATTCATAATTTGATCTTAAACCCAAATGTCTTCAGTGTATAGCAAAAAGAAATTAATTGGCCTTGCTGTTCCAATACTTTTGTGGTCAACTGTAAGAGCCATTGGAAACAAGATGCATCAATTGTGCAACATCCATTTTATGAGCTGCACTGGTAGACAAGGCTCAGTATTGTGTTCATATCTAATCATAGATATGATAGGAGTGTGGCATTTTGTCCCAACAGATCCTTAATAGCCTCTACCTGTAATCATAACTTTGAAGTGCCACTTTGCCCCTCTCTCTCTCTCTCTCTCTCTCTCTCTCTCTCTCTCTCTTGTTCCCTATAGAGCTGTTTGTTCTCGTAGCATTTGCCTCTCAGTTGCTGCTTTAGCAGGGCTTATCAGTGCCTGGTAACTTTATGTACAGCAACAGTGTCCTTTGGTGTGACACAACAAATTGTTGGATTTATTTTATTTCATGTTCTCTACACACAGTCTCTCTTATACTACACAATGAATTAAAGGTATAAGAGAGCTAAGGTATAACTGTAGTTTTGGCAGATAATGTAAGATAAGGTAAGCATGCATGACAAAGATGTTCTAAAGCTCTCTGGATCTTTCCACATTCTCACATAGAAAATTTCATTTTATTTATTAATGCTTCACTGAACTAAACTGTATTTTGAAAGGGTTTTATTTCTCATGTGGTTATCCATTTTATAAATGTTCATTTATCTATAGCAGTATTGTTACTATCAGAATATCAAATAATTCTGAGACAGCCTGCAAATATATTATATCAAAATATTAATGTGGCTGTGACTGACAGTTTCAGACACACAGACATAATGCTTCTTGGTTGGTAGTGTCTAGTTTTCTTGCACCCTCTGGTTTTAGATAGTGTGTTTATTTGGATTAGATGATTGGACCCCTTACAGTATAACTTGAATGAATAGCCCCTAATTGGAAGTTAAATCTTAACTTGTGGCAAGTTTTCCTTCCACTGTGGGGTCTGTTGTAAATTTTTAGCCAAATGCAGGGAAACAGCTGCATGAAAGTATCCATGGAGACACATCGTTTATGCCTTCTCTCTCTCATTATTATATGCCAGGACTTGCCTTGCCATGACCGCTGGCTCCCTACTGAGACCCCATCATGCTCCAAGTTAGCATTTCCCACCCTTCTCCCCACTCTTCCCAGGGTTCCAGCTCACACTTAATAATTCATGTCCCTTCTTGCTGAACAGACTGCTGCCCCACTGAGAGATCACATGTCCTCCACTCCCCACTTTTTCTAGACCCTCGGCAAATCTATTCTCACCCCAGCTGTGTGCCCCAGGCCTGTATTCTCCTACCACAAAGGACCCCAAAGCTTCTCCAGCTGAGCCTGAATACTGTCCCTCCTTCTTCAACCTTGATGTCATAAAAGAAGCCACATAGCCATGGATCATATAAAATTTTTGTTGCACCTTAATGGGAGGCCATTAAACAGACACCAACAGAGGAACAATTTCCCATGTGTTACCCTAATCTGATTCCATAGTGTGTGGGATGGGGTGAATATAATTTGAGTTATTTTCACTCCTCCATTCCTGTCTTCAAGCTTGTTTTATTTAACCACACTTGAAAGATTCGGCCTGCTAGCATTCATTGACTCAGGATAAAAACCGTTTCAAATTCCATGGATTACATTCAGTGAAATTGAACGTGAAGCTCATTTCTTGGATCGCTCCTAGCTGATGTCCCACAAGGCTTGATGTGTACAATTTCTGCTTGAGTCATGTTGATGCCTCTTACTTGTGCTCATGGGCTTAAATCACTCTTACATCCACTTTAGGGGAGAGGCTCCTATTCTGAAAGAAAGCTTTGAGGGATCAAGAAACCTACTTCTTTTGAAATCCACCATTTTGATTGTGTTTTATTTCAACCTGGTATAATGCCTTTCCAGTCGGTGGGCTCTTCCAACTATAATTACATTAGAAGTAAAAGACTGTTGATACTTACAATTATTATCCATTTATAGGCTTGTGAGCTAATGAACATGAACCACACCACAAATGTTTCATTTAAGTTTAATTTGTTAGAGTGATATCTGCTGCGCCAGATGGTACTATGCAGGATAACATATAGTATGTGAGACAAAATAAAGTGAAAGGCATGTTAGTTCTCAAATCTGCCTAGAACTGATTGAACCCACAATTACAGAAAGAGAGACACTTTCCTTATTATGTTTTATTTTGCCTTATATTTTAATTGTGTAGTAACTCCTGGTCTCTTTGCTCAATCTGAAGATGCAGGACAGCATTGCCTATGACATTTCCTCGCCTTGTCTGAAAACTGCCTGGTCATTACCTGCTTTCAAAATAGTGTGCACATTTAGTCACATCATGCCAAATGCACTGTGATTGCTCTGACTTGTCAATTCTTACCAGCTCTTCACTGGCACTGAGATTGTAATTAGGTAACTCAATGAAGATTCTGTACATTTTTGTACAGCCGACTTAAGCCTTTGAAGTAGAGCCATGTATAAAATCACTTGATCATAACTTATTATTATAATATTTTTTTAGTTGTGCATGTCATACTTTTTTAACCGAGCCTTTGATGCAAGGGATGGATGATGCATTGCCTCTGCAACATCAAAGAAGCTCTTTGCTCTTAATATAAGCTGCCCTTAATGCTAGGCATCTCTTCAGATTGCTGCTCTCTGAAACACTCAGAAATCCATTTGCCTTACAGCTATTTGTTTCCTAGCTCCTTCTCACTATTCTCTCAATTTTCTGGGAACATTTAGTACATTTACACTCTCAGTGGAAAAAGAAAATAATGAGCATCCCTATATTTGACAGACAAGATCCATTCCCAAAGGGACTATATTTTACACATGTAAATTTTTGCTCAGGTGTTGGGAAAAAAATAATGGGAGGGGATCTTAGTAGCTTCTTTCCATTTTTAATTTTGGCCAATTTAAAATGAAACAAATGTGCCTAAATGTAATAATGAATTCTGAACCTTTCAGGTCTGTAAACTCATATGTGACAAAGATTTATATGACTAATGTACAGGTGCATCTAAAAAAACAAATTATTATCATGGAAAAGTTAATTTTGTTCCATAATTTAATTCAAAAAGTGGAACTTTCAGTTTTTTTGTTTTAGTCTTGATGATTACAGTGTATAGCTCATGGAAATCAAAAATACAGTATCTCAAAATATTAGAATAAAGAATTTATAATACAGAAATGTCGACCTTCTGGAAAGTATGTCAATTTATGCACTTAATACTTGGTCTGGGCTCCTTTTGCACGAATTGCTGCATGAATGCGGCGTGACAAGGAGGTAATCAGCCTGTGGCACTGCTGAGGTGTTATGGAAGCCCAGGTTGCTTTGATAGCGGCCTTCAGCTCGTCTGTATTGTTGGGTCTGGTGTCTCTCATAGATTCTCTATGGGGTTCAGGTCAGGCGAGTTGGCTGGCCAATCAAGCACAGTAATACCAGGGTCAGCAAACCAGTTACTAGTAGTTTTGGCACTGTGGGCTGGTGCTAAGTCCTGCTGGAATAGGAAATCAGCATCTCCATAAAGCTTGTCAGCAGATGGAAGCATGAAGTGCTCTAAAATCTCCGGGTAGACGATGCATTGACTCTCGACTTAAGAAAACACAGTGGACCAACACCAGCAGATAACATGGCACTCCAAATCATCACTGACTGTGGAAACTTCACACTGGATTTCAAGCAACTTGGATTCTCTGCCTCTCCATTCTTCCTCCAGACTCTGGGACCTTGATTTCCAAATGAACTGCAAAATTTACTTTCCTCTTCCCCGTGATTGTGGTTGTGTACTGAACCAGAGTGACAGATTAAAGGCTCAGGAAACCTTTGCAGGTGTTTTGAGTTAAAAGTTAATTAGTGCTTTTCTCAAGTCAACATGAATAAATAAACATTTATTCTAGTATTTTGAGATGCTGGATTTTATATCTCCATGAGCTGTAAGCCGTAATCATCAAGATTAAAACAAAAAGTGGCTTGAAATATTTCACTTTATGTGTAATGAATCTAGAATATATGGAAAAAAATTACTTTTCCAGTATATATATATATATATATATATATATATATATATATATATATATATATATATATATATATATATATATATATATTAGATGCACATGTATGTGTAGATATTTATAATTCTGTGTTTCACTGCAGAAATTAAAATTTAATATTGTACCTGTCAAAAAATTCATAAAAGGCAGGAATTGTGTTAATTAAAAAAAAATCTTTCATCAGGTTAAGTATGGTATCTAGACTGTAATGTGAACAGTACACATGTATGTGCTGTTGTTTCTTCAGGTATTGTTAAAGGAAAGTTCCTTGTATACAGATTTTTCTTTTTACAATGTAGTCATAACAAGTGATTCATGTCTTTTCGTGAGTTTGCCATTTATAGCAATTGT
Source organism: Ictalurus furcatus (assembly GCF_023375685.1). Lineage (NCBI taxonomy): Eukaryota > Metazoa > Chordata > Actinopteri > Siluriformes > Ictaluridae > Ictalurus > Ictalurus furcatus. Next base: position 10,332,521 of record NC_071262.1, read on the forward strand.
CTGGCTTCATACCTTTATTGAGCTTTAATTTGTTTGGGTAGGGAGAGCACATTAAATGTGCTCTCAGAGATACATAAAGATGGTTTATTGGCAGATTGTGATATATTGTGTCTCCCTTACTTATGTGATCAGCAATAATGTAAATCACTCATAATGCACTGTATGTCTGCAGCTAACAGGTTTATGTTTATGTCAGTTCTTTTATTAAAGTCTATTATACTCATGGAATATATTTTATATTGACATATTTTCTGGGTTTTAAGGAGGAAAATAAGCCTCCAATCACAACCTTACTTTGTATCCATTCTCCTAGTTCACAGTTTGTCATATTCAGGATACCACTGACATTATAAGCCTTCACTTAAGACTCTCTTCCCAAGACTCTTAGCCTTCTAATGCCTTAGTCCACTTCCATATGGAGGGCAGCTGTGCTGGCCATGTTTTTCAGCAGTGTGACTTTTACCCTGTGTCCTTTCGGCAGTATGAACCAGGACATCCCCTTCTCAGCAGGCCCAGCTGTGCCCTGAAAAATGCCCAGGGGGCATGGGCCAAAACGTGCTATCCTCCTAATTACAGCAGAATAGCATGTGTCTAGCACAGTGTTGCTGTCTGAAGCAGCTCTTCTCTGCACTGCTGGCATGTGTGAAGAGATCATCAGCTGTCCTCTAGGCCTTGTCCACATTCTTGGTTGCCAGGTTAAACTGTGACTCTGGTCTAGTTTTGTCAAAGTTCAGGAAGTTGTTTGGAACACAGCACAACAGCAGTAAGTAGGAGCTGCATGTGGAATTGTGCATCCGAATGGCTGCTAGTGTCCAACAGTCATTCCTCTTTCTTTTTTCAGTCACCCAACAGATCCATGCTAGAATAATAATGTGTGTAGTGGATTTTATTACAGTTATAGTGTTGATAGTGTCGTAATCACTGCAGATACATTTTGAAAACATGATTTGTAACCTTCCGTTTAATTCTTAGAGGTACATGTACCATTAAATACAGTTGGAAAACAGGCTAAACTTGATTTCCACCATTCATTCATTCATTCATTCATTCATTCATTTATCCTTCTGTAACACGCTACAGCCAAAGTTGGATGTAACAGATAAGAGTTTCCAAAAAAAAAAAAAAAAAACTGGCAGAACAGAACCAGCAAATTCCTAAACATTGTCTATAGCAAGAATAGCCCAAAATTAAAAAGCAAGGACACAAGGACATCTCCAAAACCAAAGGCAATATATTCATAAATGAGCCTAATAATGTTGTTATGGGTCAGTGAGTTTGGTCATGGCAATCCACAGCAAAACTGAAAACTAGGAAGCAGGAAACAAAAAGCTTGTGTGATGCTTTTACCCTTATGTGTATGTTTATTTCTTTAAAGCTGCTGGATGTAAGAGTTTAAAATGTTTCCCTGTCTGTTAGAAAAATGCTATTGCAAGCTACTTGGAAAATAATATTTTGAAACATGGGCTGCACTGCAACCTTCACTGTGCTGATTAATCTTATGGTTGTGAGTGCCCATCCCCATTCAATAATAATTCAAGGTGGTGTATAAAACAGGATACTGTACATAAGTACTATGCCTTTATAGTAAGGACACCACACTATTTAATGCAATAGTATTTGCAGTTCTGAGCATATGAATATCCTGCTGCTGTTGATACCGTTTTCAATTATGGTACTGTTTAGTTACAATTCCAATGCACACCTCCAAGACAGCACTGACTGTGAATTCCTAGTATAGGACAGTCATAGTGACTCACAGCAGCTGATCATTATTATAGAGTTTGTTGTCCCCTGGCTCCAACAAAAGACCAAAAGTAAAATGAACTCTACTATCTGCATTATAGGGGTAGTGTTTTTGTATTGATTAACATAGTGACTCATTACCTGGATAAGCACAGCAGTAAATCAGTGTGCATGTCTTGTTATATGATCTTTTAGAGAGAAAGTTCCTGGATATTCAAATATTTACATACAATGTACATATAAGTCACATATTCAGTGTTGTAGATGTCGAATGAACAAGAATCTTTAGCAGATGAAAGATTTTGAAAGTTATATTGTAAAGAAAAAACTTTACACAACCTGTAATTTAAAAAGTAATAAGTGTTATATATATATATATATATATATATATATATATATATATATATATATATATACACATGATATGCATGCATTATGTTTGCAACACAATCATGTCATAAACGCATCATGGTAGATATGTCATCATGAAGTGCTATGAGAGTTACCATTACTAGTCTTAAGTTACCATTATTAGTAGCATTGTAGCTTTTGCTAATTCATTTAGTACATATTTTACAAGAGATGATGACATGCTCAGTCTACTTTGTCAGTCAACATTTGTGTTTGTTTTCATGTTTTAGCATGTTATTTTCTACTTTTGTGCTAAGTCTATTGCAGATACAATAGACTTATAGCACAGACTGTTAACTGTTATCAAATATGGTAGTTGGCCTTCTTTTCACCGTGGTTTGCATGCCAGAGGAACTCAATTGCTTTGTTTACACCAATGAGCAGCTGCTCGCACTGCAGAAATCGCCGGTGTCCTTAGGCAAGCAGCTCAAAATTCCTGTGGAACTTGGGCAGCCATAGAACAACTATAGGATTGGAGTAAAACATCAGAACAAAAAGATAAGCCTGAATCACCCTGTTTTATTATGAGCAATGTAAGATCTGTCGTCAACAAAATGGTAGAGTTAACAGCTTTGACGTGGAACCAGTAGGAATACCGTAAGTGCAGTATTATGAGCTTTACAGAGGCCTAACTAAACTAAACTGACTTCCGATGCTAATAGTAACAAAGTGAGCTTCTATTTCATAAGTGCAGATCGTAACAACAGAGATAAGAAGTAAAAAGAAGAAAGGAGAGGTACTGGCAATGTTTGTAAACAACAGATGGTGAAATCCTGTTATGTCACTTTAAAGGAACAACTGGGCACTCCAGACATTGAGATACTAGCAGTTACCTTAAGGCCATACTGTCGGCCCATGTTATCACAATAGTAGTGGACGCCTTGCCATCTGCCAATGTGGTCTCCATGTGTTTCATTATTCACAATGTGACTGATGGACTACAGACTTGCCACACACTACTCTGCTTGCCATCTCAGAATTTTAATCATGCCAACCTCTCCTGCACTCTACCCACATTTAGTCTGTTTGTTAAATGCTCTACCAGACAAAAACAGGGCTGTGGATTCACTATATGCAAATGTCATGTATGCATACTGCAGCTCCACTCCACTTCCTTCTTTGGAAACTCTGATCATAACTGTGTGCAGCCCCCACCTCTGTAAAACGTTTAGTACTGAGACCACTACAAAGATGGTCAGGAGGTTGTCTTCGGAGGCTATGCATTTGCTCGGGGAGAGTGTTCTATTACCACTTCTGTTAATATTTGTCCTGTCCATGTGCTGTATGTATGTATGTCTAAGTCAGTGTGCAGGGGTGTCTTTTCTTTCAAGTTCAGCCCATTACCACATGCCTTGCTCCTAACCCAATTTCTCATTGGTTGATTGAGGCTTCTGTATTTCTATTTAATAGCTCACCATGCAACGTAAATATCAAACCGCCCTTGCTTTGTCACACCTGTGTTGTGTGTCACTTGGTTGTCTTTGTCTTTGAATTTATTGAGCTTTAATTGTCTTTGCACATAGCCTTTATATATAGTGGACACACACATCACACATATATTGTAAATGGTATTAGTACAGTAGTTGTAAAAATAAATAAATAAATAAATAAATAAAACACCTTGTTTTTAATTTGTTACATCTAAGGAACTAAATAACTAGAGTTAGGGAAAAAAAGTTCTTTTTTGATTGGTTAATTAGTCTATTTGATATTTTGATTATGTTATTAATGGTTGGCTTCTGAAGACAATGTACACTATTTATAAACAAAAAAATCCACAAAGCAAGCATGATTACATCCATCCATCCAGCCATCCATTCATCTATTTTCTGCATCATGTATCCAACACAGGGTCACGGGGAGCCTGGAGCCTATCTCAGTGAGCTCGGGGCACAAGGCGGGGGATACCCTGGACAAGGTGCCAACCCATCACAGGGCACAATCGCACACACACTCATCGTACTATCTATCTATCTATCTATCTATCTATTGTAGGGATTTTAGCCAGCGGTGGGCGGAGCACAGACACACAGGAGGCTGTTTCAAGGTTATGGGAGATTTATTGAAGACAATCGGTGAGCGGTGGGTGCACATGTGGGTGCGTGTGTGGGTTGAAGGGCGATCGGGCGGTGAGGGTCTCAGCCGTCGGTGGTTACAGCCAAGAGGGCGGGGCGGAGCCGTCACTCGCATCGGAGTCACCTGAAACCCGAAAAAACACACAACAGTGATTAGCAAACAGGCACGCGTCGGCAAAACTGCATAAAACACGGCAGAGATTTGCGCACATGCTCGGAGATACTTCTCTCTCTCTGCGAGTGGAATATCGCCCTTTTATACGCTCCCCTCGCTTGCTGGATGGTGGAATTCTTCCGTACGGTGCATCATTCACGAGCCGTGGGTGTGTCGGCGGCCCTGCCCCGCCGCCACGGGCTCTCTGGATGTCCAAAACAGTTGGTGGCGCTGAAGTGGAACTGTCTCTTCTGCACCACTGCGACAGTCGCGCGAGGGGTCGATCTTTGTTTCCTGTGCACCGGCTACCGGCCTGGCGCCACAGTACCCCCCCCAGCTCCGAGCCTACTGCCGCCGCGTGTCGGGCCCACAGGACGTCCCGTCTTGAGAGGCCATCTGCATTTCCGTGTTGGGTCCCTGCCCGGTGCTGGACCTGGAATGAGAAATCTTGTAGGGAGAGGAACCACCGAGTCACCCGGGCGTTAGTGTCCTTGGCCTTGGCCATCCACTGGAGTGGGGCGTGGTCTGTCACCAGGACGAAGTTCCGCCCAGCCAGGTAGTACCGTAGTTCCTCAATGGCCCACTTTATTGCTAGGGCCTCCCTCTCTACGGCCGCGTAGTTCCTCTCCGCTGGGGACAACTTTCGGCTAATGTAGAGGACCGGGTGGTCCTCCCCGTCGAAGGTCTGTGAGAGGACCGCACCCAGCCCGGTTTCTGACACATCTGTGTGCACGGTGAACGGGAGGGCGAAGTCCGGGTTACATAGTACGGGGGCGCTGGTGAGGGCTTCCTTCAGGTCCTGGAATGCTCGCTCTGCATCTGCAGACCATTTCACCCGGTCTGGCTGGCCCTACTTTGTGAGATCTGAGAGGGGGGAGGCTAGAGAGGAGAAGTTAGGTACAAACCTACGGTAGTACCCCGCCAACCCCAGGAAGGCACGTACCTGTTTTTTTGTCGAAGGTCGAGGATAACCCTTTACCGCCTCGATTTTCTTCGCTTGTGGCTTGAGTAAGCCCCGGCCAATATGGTACCTGAGGTACTGTGCCTCGGTCAGCCCCAGGTGGCACTTTTTGGGGTTGGCTGTCAGCCCGGCCTTCCAGAGCTCCTTCAGGACTTCCCCCAGGTGGAACAGGTGGTCCGACCAGGTGGAATAGTGAATGACCACATCGTCCACGTGAAGGCACGATGGGGTTGCAGGACAATGTCCATCAGCCTCTGGAACGTCACAGGAGCTCCATGTAGCCCAAATCGGAGGACCCGGTATTGCCAGTGGCCGTTCGCCGTGCTGAAGGCCGTCTTCGGTCTCGCCTCTGGGGCCAGCGCCACTTGCCAGTACCCCTTTGTTAGGTCCAGGGTGGAGATGAAATGAGCCCTCCCCAATCGCTCCACTAGGTTGTCCACCTGGGGAGAGGATAACTGTCAAACTCCGAGACCTGGTTTAGCTTCCGAAAGTCATTGCAGAGGCGCATACTTCCACCAGGCTTTGGTACGACTACGATAGGGCTGGACCAGGGGCTGTTGGACTCCTCTATGATGTTGTCCCGCAGTATCCGGCTGACCTCCTCCTCGATAGCCCTACGGCGGGCCTCCAGGACCCGATAGGGCCGCTGCCACACCACCACTCCCGGCTGAGTCTTGATTTCATGCTGCACCAGCTGCGTCATGCCTGGGGAGGTAGAAAAAACATCGGTAAATTGCCCCACTAACTCTGTAAGCTCCTGCTTCTGGGCGGGGTGAGTTCTTCGTCCAGTTGGACTAAGGTGCCCTGGTCGTGATCTGTGTGTAGGGCCGCAAATGCAGACAGTACCGGTTCTGGCTCCATCCACCTTTTCAGCAGGTTTATGTGGTACGTTTGTGTGTCTGCTCGCTTACCGGGCTGCTGCAGGCGATAATTCACAGGACCTCTCCTCTCGAGGACCGTATATGGGCCCTGCCACCGGGCTAGGAATTTGCAGGAGCTGCTGGGCACTAGCAGGAGTACCCGATCACCAGGTTGGAACTCGCGGGGTTGTGTTGGTTGGTTTTACACTCGCTTCTGTTCCTCCTGGGCGGCTCTCATATGTTCCTGGACGATCGGGGCCACTCGGTCGATCTTCTCCTGAATCTCCTGTACATACTCGATGACCGAGCGGAACGGGGAAGGCTGTTTTTCCCAGGCTTCCCGTGCCACATCCAGCAGTCCACGGGGCCGCCATCCGAAGAGGAGCTCGAAGGGTGTGAAGCCCGTGGATGCCTGGGGCACTCTCAGATGGCGAAGAGGATGTATGGCAGGAGAAGGTCCCAGTTCCTCCCTTCCTCGTCTACCACCCGGCACAACATCTGCTTTAAGGTCCGGTTGAACCGTTCGACCAGCCCATCCGTTTGTGGGTGGTAGACCGATGCCTTTAGGTGTTTCACCTGCAACAGCCGACATAAATCAGACATAAGCTTTGACACAAACGGGGTACCTTGGTCAGTTAGGATGTCTTTCGGGATCCCCACACAGTTGAACAGGAGCACCAGTTCCTTGGCGATGTTCTGGGAGGTGGCTTTACGCAGTGGTACCGCCTCGGGGTATCTGGTGGCATAGTCCACGATTACCAATATGTACTCGTGCCCTCGGGCGGATCTGGGGAGCGGCCCGACGAGGTCCATGCCGATTCTCTCAAACAGGATGCCTATGATGGGAAGCGGGATGAGTGGTGCCGGCGGGGGCTTCCTTGGGGCCGTGCGTTGGCAGTGGGGGCATTGATGGCAGAAGTGCCGGACCTCTGCGTCCATGCCTGGCCAGAGAAAATGGTCCTTCAGCTTCTCCAGAGTGTTTCTCGCCCCCAGGTGGCCCCCGAGCGGATGGGCATGGGCCAGGTGCATTTGGGCCCATGTTCTGGCTTTGGGCACGACCAAGAGGTCCACGGTCTCCCCTCGGCGGTTGGTCCGGTGGTACAGTAAGCCTCCTTTGACCAGAAAGTAAGAGGAGTGGAGTCTCTGGTTCGGGTTCTGGTCGATCCCTTTGATCTGGCGCACCTGGGCCCAGCAATATTTCAGGCGGCTGTCCTTTTTCTGCTCTCGGCCAAAGTTCCCCTGCCGGTTTACCTGCTGGAACACAGACGAGAGAGGGTTAGAAGGTGGGTGCAGCTTACCTTCTGTCCCGGCATCCACCTCACCTCGGGCCAGGTAGGCCTGTTGCACTCATGCTTCCTTCGCTCGCTGTGGCGGTTTTGGCCAATCCAGCGTGGGGAGGATGGGTCCTGCCGGCCAGGTTTTCTGGGTCTTCTTCGGTGTCCCATGGTCTGACTTGGTCGGGCTGGGTTCGTCCTGGGGCACCACCTTGGTCCGTGTGGCCTTGCTGGTGCTGTCCCTCTTTGCCGAGTGCCAGATTGGTCAGGGTGTGTTCCAGGGCGGTCAATAGTTCCCTGTATGTCCTGGGGGCTCACATCCCCACGGCCTGGCGTTCTGTGGGTGGCAAGGTCCTCAGAAACCGGTCCACGGCCACCCTCTCTACAACCTCGGTGGCAGAGTGCATGTCAGGCTGGAGCCACCTCTTTGTGAGGTGTAGGAGGGTGTCCATCTGTCCACGTGGCTTGGCTTCTGGCCTGTAGCGCCACCGGTGGAACTCCGCCACTGCCTGGAGCGGGTTTCGCACACACCATGCCAGAATCTCTCTCTTTACCTCTCCATACTCGGCTGCTTCCTCTGGAGAGAGGAATAGGCAGTGCGCACCTCCCCGGAAAGCAGCGGGCCAAGGATGCGTGGCCACTCATCGCGGTCCCACTCTTCGCGGCATGCGACGCCCTCAAAGGTCTCGAGGTAGACCTCGATGTCGTCTTTGGGGTTTAGAGGGGGAAGAAGGCGTCGGACCTCACGGCCAGGATCAGGGAGGTGCGTAGCAGCTGCGGGAGTCGCTGTCCTCAGGGCCACTAGCTCTTGTGTCACAGCTTGTAGGCTGTGGGCGAGCTGTTGTGCCACCGTTTGCTGCTGAATACTGGCCTCCAGAAGGTGCTGCAGCATGGGATCCATGTTTATGAACAATCCCCAAGGAGGAGAGGGAAGATGGGGAAAAGAGAGGGAGGAAAGGAAAAAAAAAAAAAAACATGTTTCAAAGTTATGGGAGATTTATTGAAGACAATCGGTGAGCGGGGGTGCGTGCGTGGGTGCGTGTGTGGGTTGAAGGGCAATCAGGCGGTGAGGGTCTCAGCCGTCGGCGGTTACAGCCAAGGGGGCGGGGCGGAGCCGTCACTCGCGCACATGCTCGGAGATACTTCTCTCTCTCTGCGAGTGGAATATCGCCCTTTTATACTCTCCCCTCGCTTGCTGGATGGTGGAATTCTTCCGTACGGTGCACCATTCACGAGCCATGGGTGTGTCGGCGGCCCCGCCCCGCCACCACGTGCTCTCTGGATGTCCAAAACATTTGGTGGCGCTGAAGCGGAACTGTCTCTTCTGCGCCACTGCGGCAGTCGCGTGAGGGGCGATCTTTGTTTCCTGTGTGCCGGCTACTGGCCTGGCGCCACAATATATTACGTTTATATAGAGGAAACACTTATTATTTGTAGTTAAAGGAATACTTTGGGATTTTTTGTTGTGTACTAACATAAATGAAAATATGCTGAAATGTTTGAAAAAAAAAGCGCATTTTTAATGATCTGTTGTGAGATTAGTATTAAGTTTTTTGAAAATTTGCCACCTGCTTGTGAAAATTGCATTAAACCAATTAAAGAAAACTGTAATTTTTGACACTTTTGAAAACAGCATGTAAACATGTGAAAAATGACCTGTTAATACACAGTTTTTGTTGACGGCTGAGTTTGAGTGAGAAAATAATTCATGAATTTTGAAAGCTCAGGTTACTCAATGCGTTTTTTGTGTGTGTGTGTGTGCCAAAGCAATGGAAAGTGAAACACATCTCAGTCCAAATTGACCATTGTTGTGCTAACTGTGTGAAGAGTTTTGAAAACATGAACACAGCATTGATGAATGCATGTATTGTAACTAAATGTAAAAAGTTGTAATTCAGTGTAATATTGGTCAAAGCACATCTGAAATGCAAACAATAAAATGCTAAGCAATAAAGTGTAAACAATAGTGTAAACAACTACAGTTTTCCCTCACATCCATAACTTTCCATCTTCTATAGATGTGCTTGTGCTCCAAATCCACTTGCTGAAAGTATAGTTAAAAACCTTAAACCAGCTCATGACAGAAACAAATGAAAAATGCTCTGTAATAATCACAGTTTAAATAAATTCACTCTGTTAGTTTCTCAGACTGGATTCTCTTGCACTGAACAGCTAGTTTAAATGAACACAAGCATGTGTCCTCCCATGTTAAATGTTGGCTTCATGCATTGCAATATAATCACATTACTGTGTAATGGATTTATTTACAGAAAACTACATTCATGATATTGTGTTAATGTAAATATATCAAGTGTGAGGCTACATAACAGCTGTAGTTCATCATAATAGCTAGAGTAATCCTGCAGGATCACACACTTTTCTTTCTTTTTCTGTAATGGACTCCCACTAAGCACACAGTGTAGGTGATGTAAACCACAGCAACTCAATACAAATGAAAGCTAAAGCGTGATCAATCAGCGATTGATAGAATTGTGGATTTAAACACTAGTTAAATTGAAGTGCTTACTCACACTGATGAGTTAAAATGCTTAGAGTAAAAATTCACTTGATTTATGCTTAACCGTACAAGGTCTCTTTTATCTTCAAGGTTTAAATATATATCAGAGATGCTGTAAGGTATAAGGTGAAACGAGTACAAAAGGAGATGAAGGTAAGAACCAGAGAGTGTAAGGAGGTGTACAGGAAGAAAATGGAGAACAATCTACAGAGGAGCAAGGTGAGAGAGGTGTGGAACAGAGTAAGGTAAATCACAGTATACAAATTGCATAGAGACCATCAAGAG